>NC_092411.1:123564697-123867197 GCF_040894005.1 Engystomops pustulosus | reverse complement strand
AATCCCTTTAATCTCACAGAACACTTACCAATGATCAGCATACAAACTTTAATACAGAAAGGGTTATAGAGTAGCATATACTCAGTAAATATTGTTATTGCAGCTTATTTAACTCAGTAACATGTTGTACTTTCATGAACTATGAATTTGTTTCCAATTAGTAGCTTGCTCTGGTTATTATTTATATTGGAGCAATATAATGTCACTGTTATACTCTACATAAACTCTTCTCATTTATAGTAATATACTGGCTAAGATATATTGCATATTGTCTCCTTCTCATTTGGGAAACCATCTTAGGGCGCGTAATTATCTCATCAGTCTCTCTTAAAATTCATGTTTAATAAACCATGTTCCTGATGCAGCAAATTTTGCTCCATTTAGAATTCTTGAGCCTTAAAGATGTAGAAGAATACAGTAAAATGAAATCCTTTGAGGAAGATTCAGAATAATCAGTTTCACCGTTTTTTCTTGCCCAAACTTCTAGTGGAAGCATTGTTTAATAAATCTTTTCATTTTATCAGGCAGGGATGCATTCTATTCTTCAGCTAATTGTTAAAGGAAATAATGAGATAATGCAAACTGCTGTCTTTCTTTGGTGATGTTATCTCTTCTTCAATATTGTGATTATTGCCTTTTGTTTTCAAGTTGATAGAATACAAACAATAACTACTTATATCAAGAACCAAATAGTAACGTGCATATATTACAAATTGATGAAAGACCAACAAGTTTTAGTAAATATGTGGGATTTCAAATATCACTTGTATTTTTCGTGAAGCAATTCAGAAATTTCTATTGCAGGAAGTTTTCACCTCCAGTGACATATCTGTAAGAAGGCTCCATTTACAGTGTGCTCTTTGTACACATGGTATATTTGTATATAGCTACATCTAATCCTCAGCTTTACCCCAGTTTGAGTTCAAGTTTGGTTAGAAGGGGCACACCTGTAGTAAGATAGCTATTATGTATCAAATATGCTATTGCATTAATGCATGAGTGAATACACCCTGAGTCCTGGGTTGTGATTACCTGTATAGTGTCTGGAATAAAGCTTTACTGTTAATCCTTTTTCCAATCCAGAATTTTAAAAATACAATTGTCACAGGGGCAAACAAAAATTTGTCTGGAGTTACACTTACAAAATATACCTGTTCTGACTTACATACAAATTCAATTTAAGAGCAAACAAACAAACTGAACTTATCTTGTATGTAGGTAGCCCTGTCAAAGCCCGTATGCTTCACTGTCACCGTCCTTTTAGATTTGGATATTTTTCTAAAATACTTCATTGACAAACGCTGTTTGTAAAGAAACAGACTGCAAAGTGCCCCTTAGTAATGGCACTAATTCTGCAGCCGTCTTGGCTTTCAAACATCAAGCTCAAAGTGAAGGGGATGATCCTCACAGTTCAGAGCTGTGTAAACAAAAAAATGGAGGTCATAGTCACCTCCATGGACACACACTCTATAGGCTGTGTGTCTGCTCCCTCCCATGGATCTCCATGGGAGGGAGCAGAATTTCTAGATAAAGTACAGTATATTGTAAAATGTGCACAACACCCACCTTTACCCCTAATATTAAAATTTTTGAGCGATTACGCTTTAAATATACTGTCAAGATTATTTTTATCCCCATGAATTTTCTATTCAACCATTAATGGTTATTTATAAAAAAAAAGAAACTTAACATTGGTAACCTTACTAACCCCTTACTGACACTGTTAACTCCTAGTCTCATTTGGCCAATCAGTCCCACCAAATGAATGTAGATTGCTATACTGTTATATTATGGTTTTATTAATACATGTTCCATTCATTTGAAGTTGGAAATTGTTATTAACAGTGAAAGAATCTATATATATGATAAATTATACATTCAATGTGGCATAAGCACTATAATAAGTTTTTGTACTTTTCTTTATATATTTGATGAATTACCCATTTCACAAAAGTGATAAATGGATGATAATGCTTGGAGATCTTTATTTGTGCACTGTTATTGTCTAGACAATTATCATAATAGATTTTTATTTTAATATTAAAAATTGGTTTTATAAACTAGGAAATGTACTAGTATTACTTTCCTATACATACAGTACAGACCAAAAGTTTGGACACACTTTCTCAAAGAGCTTTTTGTATTTTCATGACTATACAAATTATAAATGCATACTGAAGGCATCACAACTATGAATTAACACATGTGGAAATATATACTTAATACTAAAGTGAACTGAAAATATGTCTTATATTCTAGGTTCTTCAAAGTAGCCACCTTTTGCTTTGATAACTGCTTTACACACTCTTGGCATTCTGTTGATGAGCTTCAAGAGGTAGTCACCTGAAAAGGTTTTCACATCACAGGTACCCTGTCAACTTTAATAAGTCATGGTTTGTGTACACCGCGCACCGTGTAAGTAAGGGGAAAAAAAGTGGTCCGAGGCTGCTGCAGACAACTGGTGTTCAGGAGGGTATCCTGCTGCAAATGGAAATATTACAGGTAAATAAACCAGTTTGTTTTAGTCGCGCTGCTCACATTTAGGTTAGTCTAGTAGGTATCATGTGTAGTAATATCCGCCTAAATATGGTACATGTAGACAGTAGGAATATATATAATATATATAAAGTGTTGTATATATTCCTACTGTCTACATGTACCATATTTAGGCGGATATTACTACACATGATACCTACTAGACTAACCTAAATGTGAGCAGCGCGACTAAAACAAACTGGTTTCCTTACCTGTAATATTTCAACTTTAATAAGTGGGTTTTCTAGTCTTATAAATGGGGTTGGAACCATCAGCTGAGTTGTGCAGAAGTCATATGGATACACAACTGAGAGTTCTACTGCATAGACTTTTAGAATTTGTATTATGGCCAGAAAAAAAAGCAGCTAAGTAAAGAAAAATGAGTGTCCATCATTAATTTAAGAAATTAAGGTGGCTGAGTTTGAAAAATTGGGAAAACTTTGAATGTGTCCCTAAGTGCAGTTGCAAAAACCATCAAGCGCTACAAAGAAACTTTCTCACATAGGAGGACAGTCCTATGAAAGGAAAACCAAATGTTACCTCTGCTGCGGAGGATAATTTCATCCAGTCACCAGCTTCAGAAATCGCAGGTTAACAGCAGCTCAGATTAGAGACCAGGTCGATGCCACACAGAGTTCTAGCAGCAGAACAACTTTTAAGAGGAAACTGTGTGCAGCAGCCTTCATGGAAAAACGGCAGCTAGATAACTGCAACAAGCAGAAGAGACTTGTTTGGGTTAAACAACACAAGGAATGGACATTAGACCAGTGGAAATCTGTGCTTTGGTCTGATGAGCCCAAATTTGAGATCTTTGGTTCCAACCACCGTGCAAATGGACTCTACATGCCTGGTTCCCACCGTGAAGCATGGAGAAGGAGGAGAAGGTGTCATGGTGTGGGGGTGCTTTTTTGGTAACACTGTTTGGGATTTATTCCAAATTAAAGTATACTGAACCAGTATGGTTACCACAGGATCTTGCAGCGGCATGCAATTCCATCCAGTTTGCATTTAGTTGGACCATCATTTATTTTTCAACAGGACAATGAACCCAAACACACCTCCAAGCTTTGTAAGTGATATTAGACCAAGAAGGAGAGTGATGGGTTGCTACACCAGTTGACCTTGACTCCACAGTCACTAGAGTGAAACCCAATCGAGATGGTTTAGAGTGTGCAAAGCAGTAATCAAAGCAAAAGGTGGTTACTTTGAAAAACCTAGAATATAAGACTTATTTTCAGTTGTTCCACACTTTTTTGTTAAGTATATAATATGCATGTGTTAATTTATAGTTTTGATGCCTTCAGTGTGAATCTAGTAACTCTAGCTGTGCAGGGCTGAAATGCAAGGAGCAGGGTGTGGCTCAGTTAATCCCTCTTGGCATCATTACCAGAAGACTGGGACCTAAGGGGGAAATACAGCTTGCAACTCTCTCTGATGGGAAAAATGTCTCCAGCGAAGAGATCAGAAAGAGTAACCTCAAGGGGCTGAGCCCTCTTCATACAAGGGTGGGGGTTGTTTCATATTGTAGCAAACCCCCTATCGCGGCTATTAACCCTTTCGATGCCACTGGCAAAGTCGCTGGCGGCATTTAAAAGACGGCAGCGCGTGGGCGCTGCCATCTTTCTTTCGATCGTCGCTCCCCCAAACGTCTTCAGGGGGGGCGGTGATCGGTTGCCATGAAAGCCTCGGGTCTTCGATGGACTTCCATTGGACTGAATGGCTTCTGCAGATGTGTTATTTGGACCGCAGAGTGAAAGTTGTAAAATCTGAGCCCACAAAAACATGCAGTTTTTTTTTTCAATTTTGTTAACATTTGGAATTTTTCTTCCAGCTTCCCAGTACACAGCATGTTAAAATAAATAACATTACAGGAAAGTAAAATTTGATACATACTCTGTACACGGAAAAAAAAGTTATGGATTTTTGAAGGTGGAGAGCGAGAAATGAGTGAAAAAACACTGCGTCTGTAAGGGGTTAAAAATCTTGTCATTATTGCATTTGACAGCTGGTATCCTTTCCACACATGGCTGAGCCCAGTGTGTATATATAGTATGGTAGATTCAGAAGGAATAGCTGTTTTCTGCCAAATCTTCCTAGATTGCATTTTTTTCTATGAAAGACTGTTTTTTAATACTAAAATTATGGTTTCTTATCCACACAAATGTTTTATTTGTGTTAGTTACACCCTGGTGTTTTAAAAGGATATAAAGCATTTACTTTTATTTTTAATTTCAATAAACTTAGTAAAAGGTAATTTAAGGACATACTTCATTGACAAACAATTCTGTTAACGTGTATAAGGCCCGTTCCACACTTGTGAGTGTGATGCGATGAACTCGCATCACACTTGCAACGCATGCTGCCGGGAACGCGCGGCCCGAACACTGCACACTGAACGCTGCACACTGCGGTGTGCAGCGTTCGGGCCGTGCGTTCCGACAGCATGCGTTGCGAGTGTGATGCGAGTTCATCGCATCACACTCGCAAGTGTGGAACGGGCCTAAGTTGTATTATGTTACAAAAATAAGAGTGTCTATTCACTAAATTGATGAATATAATATAATAGAAGTATTTCTTTTAAAAAAGATTTTCAGGATTATAAAACATTGTGTTATTGTAGCATCAAGCTATTCAAAATTACAAATATTTTTGGGAAAAAAAACAAGAATTACCACTTTAAAATAAGTTCTATTAATATATTGTAAGATTAGTGTTCATCTTGGCCCTGTATATGCTACCTGTATATGTGTAGCATTTTAGGTACAATGTCTGGTAATTATGTCCAATATTTTCAAGGTTTTAGTATTATGCTAGGCAGATTTTAACTTGGTTACTGTGTAAAAAAGAAAAGAAGAACATTTCACAAATTGGGTCTCTTGGCTGATTGTATGAAAATAAGCATTTCACTGTGTGTTGTATAATTATTGTTTTCAGAAAATGACTTCATCTCTCGAAAGAATTAAGAGATAGGTAGAAAACATTGCTTCTATTCATGTCAGTCTAATTTGAAAATTGCAGAAGCAGGTTAAGAATAAAATGACTTGTGTTTTGTTTCTGAGATGATTCATCAGTCTCGGTAATTCATTTAATAGAACTGAACCCTTTCAATGAGTTTTTTTCACTAGAAACAATATACAACATTGTTTTACTCACCTGAGTTTAAATATATTTACAGTTAGTATTAGGTATTTTTTCGAATGCATTGTTTTATCACTGTTTCCATTCTCTGTGTCACTGCTTATTAAACCTAAAGTTGACTGCATTTCCAACCACGGTTTTTTATTGTATTCTGGACCATGTATTCGAAAACAGATAACATTTTCCAGGCAAGTTGAAAAAATAAAAAAATATATAATAAATTTTAAAAAACTTACTTTTCCTCAGGTCAGATACTGTCTTTTGCAAAGATTACAAGCACAATTTCCTTCACTGAAAAATTCCCAAAAATAATCAATAACACATGAATTCTTGTGCACCTTGGTCAAAAGTCCTTCAGTTTTGTGTAAAAAAGAGAAATGCAAACACTATACTGTGGTCAGCCAGCTTATCCACAAATGACCAGCATGTGTAACCGCTGTCTCTGTGGTGCAAAGTGCTGAAGACCAGAACTGTGAGACATAAACTTGAAGGGATAAAGAGCAATTAGCACTCTTAAAGGGTTATTCCCATTTCAACAAGTAATTGACATTGTTTTTATAAAGTTATAAAAGTTATACAATTTTCCAATATACTTTCTATATACATTCCTCATGGTTTTCTAGATCTCTGCTTCCTGTCATGTATAAAAATCTATGTTTACTTCCATTGGACACAAATATGACCATGGTCACGCAGGTGCACGGCCATGACACACAGCTCTGATTACTCTCTGTGAGAGTACCCACAAATGACCATAGAGCGGATCTTTGACACAAATGAACCTTGCACCTGTATTAACAGTGAGTAAACTGCACGTAGTGCAGTTTGCATCACTGTTGATACATCTAGGCTACTTTGTCCTAGTCACCCTGCAGCCTATGAACATCCTCCCAAGACTGTATTACACTAAAAAGCTTGGTGTCATCTGCAAAAATATAAACAGTGCTATTAATTCCTATCTCCCGTTTTCAGTATATGGGGGCACCACCTGCCCTGATCTATTTTTTTCGCTATCATCAATGCAGGAACCTATTTAACAGGGTTTGCAGGAACCCTGTTGACATGAAATGACAACAAGCAGACAGGTGGTGCTGTAGAATTGCCATAGCCCATATGTCAGTACATTATGTTTGCCCCTGATGATGAATGATGATATTCTGAAACGTGTGGGGGGTTAGTCGGAGTAGTTGTGTATCACAGACTAACTGATCTTGCGAATTTATAGGCTGAGTATAAGGCTGTGTTTTTGGCAACCCCTACCCTCATGTATCTGTCCACTGTCTTCCCTGGCAATCCTTTTCATTAATCATACTATGTAGGAGACGCATTGTATTTTGAGATGTTAAGACACGGATGTTATGAGTTTTATGTTATTGGTTACACAAAGTGGTGTTTGTAAACACAATTTTATCCAAGTTAAATAAAAGTTGTATTGTAGCTCTCTAGATTGTTTCCTTCTTTCAAAGAATTTATGAGATAATCCAGAAAATTAAAAGTGAAAAAAATTTGTATTAGTGTCAGTGAATTTATATTCAGGCAATTAACATCAATCAGGTATCTAGTGCTAACAGTTGTTAAATGATGGTTTCCATAATGGATAATGTGTTGTCACAATAAAATATGGAGTATCCATAGATATAGGCCAACTTAATATTTCTGTTAAGAAATAAGTTTAACTTTTCTAAGGCTTGCAGCACAACATGTGAATTCCTGACAGCTGTATCTCAGCACCTGACAACAAAAAGTCAGTTTCTCACCATGCGTTGTTATTGACAAAGTGACAGTTTGTTGTCACACATTGAATTCCAGCTGTAAGGAATTGAGGTGTTATGCAGTGAATCTCAGTTCAATTGGACTTAAGCTTTAAAGATCCGCTAGAGACAAAAGTCTCTAGGTTTATACTAAGATGTCATTATAATTTTGTGATCAAAATCATAGTCATTTTAAGAACTCGAATATCTTCAAAAATTTGAGGCAAGATTGTGAATATTCTTTATGGATTTTTAGTGTCTGATAATTTTCTTTCAATATTATACTGTACATATTAATTACTGTACATATTAATCCATTGTAATTAATCATATGAAAAATGTTGGTAAAGCTGCCGACAGAGTTAGGTAGCAGACCTGAAGAGCTTTGTAACTAAACATTTATGTATTTTATTAACAACAACAGGACTATGACAATTGAAACTTTAGTCCAGTTTTGTGCTTTCGGTAGGTCTTTCAGCCTGAAGAGCTTTCTACTCTTCTCACTAAGAAGCTTTAGTGACCTCCTCTCTTCTATGAGTATGAGCTATAGCAGGATTCTAATTGGATACTGCAGCATTCACTCAGAATAGAGGGGAGGGGCATTGAGCAGTTCAATTGATAGAGCACGAAGCTCTGCAGGCTGAAATACCCAACCAGAGCAATTGTGGGAACAGTAAACCTAGATAAAAGTTTAATTCAATGTCTTGCTGTCTTATTAATATTACATACAAAGTTAGGATATATTTTGGAGTTTTTTAAACAACAAAATAAAAAATAACATTTACATATCACATTTCCATCTATTTTTATTAAAAATACTGTATCCTTTAATTTTTACTCTGGCCACTAAATAGGGAGATACTTACTAATTCTGTTGTTTTTTTTCTATGCAGCAGTCACCTCATTTATATCATAGACATGATTATAATAGAAGATAGCACTTCTATAGAAAACACCATCATAGCATCCCCAAGTGGTATTATATTTCTTTAAAACATATCCTATCTACACAGAGCATCTCTAGAAAACTCTGAGATGCATCTAAATGTGCCAACTACTATCAGTTAATGCTTTCAATTGAGGTCAGACATGATGCCCCCCCCCACCTATAATTATAATGGAAACTAGATAATACAATAAAAATATATAATGAATGCAACTTAAATTTAATAGTATTCTAGTAAGTCAAAAAGTGGTGATACACTTCAACACTATGGAAAGATATTATGAATCTGTCAACAAGAAAAAAAACTATTTCCCATAGCAAACAAGTAATTCACAGCTTTCATTTTGCACAAGAAGTACCTTATATACTCGAGTATAAGCCTAGTTTTTCAGCACAAAAAATGTGCTGAAAAACCCAAACTCGGCTTATACTCAAGTCAAAAAAATAAATAAATCAAAGCTCGCCTTTCTGGCGGCACCCGTAGATCTTCTGTGCGATCCATCCGGTATTGTTGTGCTGCACAATGGGGAAGGGGGGGCTATATACACTGGGCCAGGGGCTGGCAGGCTATATACACTGGGGCAGGGGCTGGCAGGCTATATACACTGGGGCAGGGACTGGCTGGCTACATACTGGAGAGGCTGTGACCAATGCATTTCCCACCCTCGGCTTATACTCGAGCCAATAGGTTTTCCCAGTTTTTTGTGGTAAAATTAGGGGCCTCGGCTTATACTCGGGTCGGCTTATACTCGAGAATATATACGGTATTCAAATTATAAGCTGCATTATGATTGGTTGCTATATGTAACAATAAAAGTTTGTGTCAGAGACAGCTACTCAATGATTCAGTGGCAAAGTTCACATTGTCAACATGCTGGTACTTCGTATATCTCCTAGGCAAGATAGATTGAGTGCTCTGAAAAGAGATTAGAATTATGGAATTATATTTTTACAACACTATAAAAATAACTACTAGCTTTACGAAAAATAAACAGTGCATGTTATTGTATATGAAAGTAGCAATGTATGAAAGATATTGGCAAGTGCCTATTCGGCCTCTTTGTCATGTAGACCTAATACTACTCTAAATAGGAGTAAGAAAGTGATGTAATTGCAGGATGTTAATAAGGTATGTTACCTAGATTTGCTCATAATGCCAGGTCAACTACTTGACAACAGATAACACATTATTCTCAGCTTTACAATTGTGCAGTACAGTAGGATCTCTATGTATCCCTTGTAGAAGCAGTTTTTTTGACATGATGGATGGAATATCAGTTAAACCAATTCCAGCTGTGGCACTACTTAACCTGGGAATAGATGATATACCTATGTCTTCTCCTATGGTCTATAAGTCATATCTTTATTGCAGCAAGGCAATAGCCAATAAATGTAAATTTGCACTTGCAGTGAACTTTTCAGATGTAATTCACAGTGTATGCACACAGTTTCAATTCAGATGACTTTTTATGCTCAGCTCTAGCAGTAGTCATATACTAGCAACACTTACGGTATATATTGTAATTATAATTTTGGTAATTTTTTACTACGGCTTTTACTATAAAACTAAATTTTTTTATCAACCTTGTTTTTATTGATTTTATAGCATAAACAATTACATGCACAAACTTAGGGTTACAGTTGGTTATATGTACTTTATAAGGAGACATATACAAAGCATGGTCTGTATTATCCTACAATCCTGAAGTACAATAAACCTAAGGATATTATCCAAAGCATGGATCATTAAGTAAACAAAATGCAAAGAAAAATACCCCGCCCAGGGTCAGATCCCAAGTGTAGGGCATGTACGCCCTAGAATATCATGCATCCCTATGTCACTACATTCCTTGACATCACTAACATGCCTATGAAGCCGCAGAGAGTTGATATTGCATACTTGCCCTTATTTGTAGCAGCTGTTGCAATGCAATAAAAATACATATTAACAAATATTATAAAACACTGTGATATTTTTAAATACAGCAATTGGTTTATTTTATTATGTACCTTATATACTCGAGTATAAGCCTAGTTTTTCAACACAAAATTTGTGCTCAAAAACCCTAACTCGGCTTATACTCAAGTCAACTAAAAAATAAAGACAAAACTCACCTTTCTGACGTCACCTGTAGGTCCTCTTCTGTCTGAGACAGTCTGAGACAGAAGAGGACCTATGGGGGACGTCGGAAAGATGAGTACAGTGTTATTTTTTTTCCTACTACAGGGGTTGGGCAGGCTGTATGCTACAGGGGCTGGCAGACTATATACTGGGAGGCTGTAACCAATGCATTTCCCACCCTCGGCAGTAGGTTTTCCCAGTTTTTTGTTTTGAAATTAGGGGTCTCGGCTTGTACTCGGGTCGGCTTATACTCGAGTATATACGGTATTTGAATCAACTAAAGTTCTGTTTGAATTTTGTTATACCAAGTATTATTGGCATTTGAAGAAATGATCCTGGGCCTATGGTTTAAAAAAGCAAACATTTTATTTGTACATTTATTTATGACCACCGTAGGAAAGAACTGCTGACGCTTTTAATTTTAGCCCCGTTCAGCTGCATGGTGGATCACACGATTAAATATCTTTTACAAGGAACAGGTATGCTGTGCTGGGCAACTACTTTCTCAAGATTGCGGTATGTAGTAGTGTTCCATGAATCCTCTTTTCTGGCCGTACTTTATGGAGGTTATGCAATTCTGTTTCTGTAACTCTTAGAGGAAGTAAATAGGGATTACAGAAAATGTATAATGCAACATGCAACACTGTTTTACGACTTCCCATGTTTATAGTCACGGTTAAGCTAAATGTAGGGTGTATTAAATGTTCTTCAATTGAAATTTCATGTTGCACAAACTAATATCAGCTGACCAGGACTGGTAAAACATTAATCAGAGTCAATAATAAAATAATAAATAAGAAAAGACAATAATAATAATAGTAGTATTAATAATAATAATAATAACCATACTGGTCTCTGAGCATATTGCACTTTACTATATACACTAGCAATTTATGAGTGTTCAAACTTTTAAAATACCAAATACTTTTTGGAACTGCAGAATAAAAAGAAGCTAAACAAATGGTTACACTGTACCTTTAAATTATAATGATGTCCGATAATTCTTTATTGTCTTTTCTGGTAAATATAGACACAATCTGTAACCTAACAATATACGCCTATGATGTATAACCTAACAGGAATAAAATGCTCTGTGATAAACTTTGACCTAAGAATCTCCTGGGATCTGAAAGTCACAGCAGAGTGAGCAAGAAAAAAAAAGAAAAGTCAGACAGTAATAGGTTTGTCCACTTTTAAATGCAGACACAACAGCAGATTGATTACTTTGAGCTGTCTATAAAGAATGACCTGTTAGAAAATGAGTATGGAGGCCAGTTCGCCATGTAACTCATTGTTTTAGATTTCCCAGTGGAAGGAACTTAACAAAGATCCTTGAAGTTGGATGAGGAAGATGAATTGCATACAGTGTCACTTAACCATTGACACCATCCCATTAAATTATAAAGTGTACACTTCAACATTTCTGAATCATAAATGTCTATTACATATTGAAGTAACCAGGAAGTATTTATGACTAAATCACAAAAAAAGCATGGAAATGACCCATACAAAGACTTGATAATCCAGAGTTTATAGAGGATAAATATATTACTTTATTGACCAAAAGTCACTTGAAAAAAACTGATATTGACCACTCTTATAACATTGAAAGAAATGTCTCTTTTTTTCGAGCCCCATAAAGAGGGTTATACCCAATTGTTTTAGAAGAAATGGCCCTCTCATTAGAATATTCTAACACAAAGAAAAACAAAGTAGCACAAAACTGGGAGCAGCAACTCAATAATTGGAAACAATAAATTTCTTTGGGTACATTGATTTTCAATTCCTATTCAAGCTCTGTTTCATGTTCAACAGCTTGAACGCACAATGAATACATAATGGAGCCATGACAGTGTTCATATTTTGTGTCCAACCGTATCCCGAAAAATCCTGGCACAACCCATTTGCTTCTGTCAGATTTCTTTTAGGCTTCGGATTTGGTAAAAAAGTTTTCTTTTGATGATAAATGCTGTAGACTTTAAACTGTATTTTTTGTCACTAGAAATCTAAAAACACTGGTTGGATCAATATCATATTTCATCTCATTGTAATATGTGGCTGGAAATCCAACCATTCTCATTTGGACCTAAATGTGACCCTTCCTCATACGACATTGACCTCTTACCATCTATGTGTTACCACTTCTTCATGACAAAATGGCAACGAACATGTACTATAGGTTGTTTAATGCCATTGAAACTTTTTGCTCTAAGGTAGTACCATATTTTTCGGACTTTAAGGTGAACCGGATTATAAGGTGCACCATCAATAAATGCCTGCTAAAGCATCTAGGTTCGAATATAAGGCGCACCGGATTATAAGGCGCATCTGACTATAAGGATGAATGACCAGTAGGTGGCAGATCTGTGCACAGTTCAAGGCGTATGATCTGTAAGGTGCACTGGACTATAGGGCGCACCTTTAATTTCTGAGAAAAATCAAAGGATTTTTTTGTGCGCCTTATAGTCCGAAAAAAACGGTACATAGAATATCCACTGGCCATATCTACAGTTGGACCCCTGTCCAAGTTTCTCTGCTAATGGGTGAAAAGAGCATAGGAGAGGACAATACATAGATCATTTCCTACTCTCTGGAGAGGTCAGACCCATAGACAGCCCTTTTTGACTTTTTCTTTCTTGTGCCCTATTATTTCTGTACAAAATTTTATGGTACAGTATATTTAACCATTTATTACTGTATTTCTGTTATTGTACCAAAATAATACAAATAATTATTATTGTGATTATTCATTTATAAATTGTGAATACTTTGTGCACTTTAATATAAGAAGTACATGCTTGTAATTGCTATAACATAGGTTATATTACTAATGGTGTTATATAAAGTAGCAATAGATTCCTTGCATTCATTAAAAAGAAATTAAGTGTTTATATGCAAAAAGCTATACCTTGTTATTGTGATTTTGGATGCTTAAGCAGTATACAGAACCATCATACTGCACTGTGTAATGTCACTCTGTATCCAGCCATTCTCTGAGAAGAGGCTTTTATGTCTTCAGACAGCTTAGTTCTTTTATCACTCCAACTGCATTGTAGTCTCAATTTTTTTTTTCATGCATCGCTGTCAAGTATCTGTGCACAAATACTTAGCCATCGTGGTTTTGGATAATAAACTCAAGGATGAGCACAATGCTTATTCCAACAAAAACGCTTTCCTCTGCTATGACAACAAAACCTTTTAAGGATTTATGATCTACTGTATGATAAAGAAGAATTCATGTGATTATTGCTGTACTATTGTTTCCTTTAGGGGTGTATGATATTCATAATTTCCATACAACTTAATTATTTCTGCATTATACAGATTTGTATATGGACAACATATTGTTTATGCTAGATCTGGTAGCTGCAGTTAGAGGGAACCTATCATAAAGAACAGGTACCTCAAACCTTACTCACCCCCCTTTTTGAAAAGTGCAGTGCAGAAATGCTAGCTTAAACCAGCCTCCTCTCATTAGTGAAATCATTCCCCAATCTGCCTTTGTCTATGTTGGCTCTGCCTGTCGTCGCTTGGCTCCACCAATCATGGGGTATTTAATATGGTAACAAGATCTGCAGTTTCCTACACGGTGCTCACTGCTAAATACATGCAGTGAGCGGGACCACATTCTGGTAAGGACAGGAAGCTGATTGGGAGAGGACTTCCTGTCTTCTCAGGCTGAAGTGACACAGAACTGTCAATTGAAAGAGAGAAGCATGGTTTACCATCAGAAAGTGTAACTATTCCTTTCATAATTTAACTCTTCTATACTCAGGATCTACAAAATGTGTTAACCCTAGAATGCGTATTGGGGGACTTTTAGGCCCCTGTGCTAACATTTTTGTTAACTGCAAAATTACTTTAGTTAGATTTTTGAAACTGTAGGTGTTCCTAAAGGATGTTGTTGTTGTTAATATCCAGTTGTTATATTTAGAAAAACACATCTGTAAGGCCTTTTTGGCCCCCAGCTATTTCTTTTCATGTACTCAGCAGTGTTTGTGTTTTAAATTACTAGTTACCTTATTTGTAGTCAGGGTTGCTGGTGGAGGGCCGGGGGTTTGGGTTTGTGGATCATGCTATGTGAGCATGTTATTTGTAAGTTTTTTGGAGGGAGTGATAAAGCCAAGACATCATTGAATGTCCTTCTGAGGACAGTTTACATTGTGAGCTAATTGCTGAAGGACCTTTGATGATATGATATTGGAAGGAAGTACGACTCATTTTCAGTCTTTCTATTTCTATAAGAAGCTTGCAATGGGTAGAGCTTGTGAGCCACAAAAATCTAGAGAATTGTACAGTACCTCACCAAAAAGAACCAGAGCTGTGAGAAAAAAAGTGTTTTTTCATTTGTCCAAGAAACCTATAGTGGAAAACTGAACTATTTTGTACATTCTTCAGAAAAGATAACATGTGAAAATTGTTTGACCAAGGCCAATAAAATTGAAAAGAAAAAGTTGTAGAAGAAATGAAGAAATGTAGCTGGAGTTAGTTTACTCGAGATTTACATACTTTTCCATATCTTTGTTTGAAATTTGGAAAAAATATTTGGTGTTTTCTACAAAAAATTATAATTAAAATGTTGTGCATTGGTCATATCTTATTTTGCAGTTTCTCCATATGATTTGCATTAGGACCTACAGGTCCCCATTAGGTAAAAGTGTTGATTTGTGACATCACACATTCTAGGGTGGTTAATGATTGTATTATCAATTTACCCTTTAAGTTCATACAAAATTTCTTTGTATGACACAATGATGCAATTAGAATTCAATTCAATTTGCAGCAAAATCATGGCTATTAGATAAGTTTTAATAGCAATGACTATTAAACGTGTGTGTGAATATGTATGAGATGTCCAGATGTCTTCTTTTATACAGTTCCAGTGTACTTTGGATTACTAGATAGACTTTTCAAATGTATTCTTCTGTAATTGATATGATAAAAAGAGAATCCCCATGAAAAAAATGTTTCTATTGTGGATCTTGAACATAGAAATTGCTAAATTGATTTTAATACTATGGACTCAGCTTTAAGGCTGAAAAATATAAAGACTGATTAGAAACAATATAAATAGCAACTCAAGGAAGCTACATATTACATTTACTCAAAAACATGCATTAAAAAACAAAGAAACCTTTCAAAATTTAGGTGTAATATTTGTGTGCTGGACTAATTGTAATACGCAGAGAAAGCAGCTTGGACACTGAATTTTGTATATCAGGGTTGATATTGTGTGACATAAGATTATAGCTCTTGGTCTCTCTTACTTTTAACCACCAAAGTAGTCAACTTAAAATCAAAGAGCCGTGAGAACCCTTACAAACTTGAAATAATAGTGATTGCATCATAGAATAGTGAGGGAAACTCTAATTGTTAAAAGAGCAATCATACATTTGTAAAACATGATATTATACATCATGTTAGCATTGGATGTGTAAAGTTTTAATAAGAAGTTCATCATTTTCAAGGTTGAGTGAGAGCTCAGGGCCAGAAACTCTTTGCAAGGCAGAAAGAAGATCATGGTACTGTAGCTCTTTGATTTGATGTTGTAAATGAACTGCAAGGTGTGTGACAACTCTTAATATTAACCTTTTTTCAACCTGCTATTTTTATGCTGATGCTTTGTCAAGGATTATATGTACTATACATACTTTACTCCCACAAACGGTTAACACTTTTTTAAGCAAGCATATGTTACAGATGTCTTTTGTATGAAGTGAAGGACAGGAATAAGAAACCCTGTACACAAGCATCATTTGATTATTTTATCTTATTTATTTGCATCCCACTCTTTAATTTTATTTTGGCTTTTAAAGCATGTAAAAAGGCAAAAGGGTTGAGTGCTTGTAGTGCAAAACCTTTAGGTATGCAAAAGGAAACAAGTATATATGCTCAACAGATAATGTACCTTTTAAGGATGCTGTCTGATGGGGATTGCTCAGACCAATGGTTAGGATTAGTAGAGAAGGAAGTGAAAATCAGGTGTAAACCATGGATATAGAAACACGAAGAAACATTATTAAAATAAAGATTTACACGTTCTACAAGTTCCTGAATCTGTTGTGTATACCTGATTTTCCCTTCCGTTTTTACTGTAAAGTCTATAAATGTTTACCCAACTTTACAGTCTTATGTATTCTTAGGCAGCTTGATAATTCTGCCCCAGTGTATATTCAGTGAAAACTCTTTGCACAAGAAAGGGGTGGTCTGCCGATAGGGGGCAGCTTCAATTAATAGCAAACAAAACAAATAAATATATATATATATATATATATATATATATATATATATATATATATATATATCTTTTTGTTATAGGTGGACATGTTTTAATACATCTTTTTCTTTGTAGTGTAGTAGATTACTCTGTAATCATTTCTTACTATGATGCAGAGCTCCAGTGCTTTGTATGTCAGCTCTGTGTTTTCTCTGCCTTGCTCTGCACTAGATCTCTACACAAGCTGAAACGTTGATCCTGTGCCCTGATTGGCTGGGCTGCCTGAACACAATCACGTGATTGCCCTCAGTGCTTTTGCCTCACTGCCCTTAGCTGATGTCACAACCAGGAGCCAAAAGCTGAGATGATTTTACAGATAGGGCTCATAGATATATGAGGCTATATCTCAGGGCTAGGAAGAAGCAAGCAGTATGACACAGGTATCCTTAGAATTATTGTCAAAGGCTTCCTCCAGCTGTGCTAAGACTATTTTTTGTTAAGTAACTTTACAGTTACACTTTAAGAACATTTAATTTACTTTTCAAGACCAGCATCATCAAGAAAAGAACATGGGGTTGATATATGTCATCTTAATCCCAGTGCTTTGGCATGCAAGACATGATAAAGACACACTTTATGGTGCATGCCATTGAAATCTTGACTAGCTGGCCCCTTTGCACTCTGCATTTAAAAAAAACAAATAGATAGGGAACAAAGCAGCAAGAGCAGTGACATCTTGGTCAGTTGATTTTCTTCTTAAACTGAAGCTTCACACCTGGAAACAGGAAATTCCTCTCCTTTGCAAATACTCAAACTCACAGAGAAAGTTATTATCAGCCTAAAATCTCAGTCTGGAGAATAGGTCACCATTCAGACCTTAACGCCATGTGGTGATTTTCCTTTTACTCCACAACTTATTTGATGTATACCGAGGATACTCAGTGTCTTTTCCTAGAAAAGGTAATAAGAACACATATGATAGCCCATAGTGTAAACATTAAATCATTTTTATTGTAGGTTGCTCACATTTCCCACAGTAAAAATGGGAATTTATAATATTTTGCATACAACACACTATAACAGGGGATTCTGTTATTTATTTTGTACTATAACCTGTTCCAGAATACTGGTGCAGGCTATAGAACCAGTGTTTTTTTTTTTTACAAAATGGGGCTTTATGACTTCTTTTTGCCTTACTTTCAAAAAAGTTTTAACATTTTTCAAACTATAAACCCATACTATCCACTTTTCAAAAGTAAAATAACATGTCTATGGTTAGCCACTCAGCTTCAAATGTACTAATGCAACTTAAATAATAATTGCAAAACTGTTACTAGCTCACTCCACTCACATTTTATGACTTACATTTTGGCATACGTCAATCAAACACTGTATACCATTTAATAAATTTGGAGTAAATTACAAGAATGCACACTCCAGAAAACTTGCTTTAAAAATTCCCTTAATTTTTAATCAGTCTCATTTCCACACATATCCTGATATCAGGTGCCTTGTGTTCTTATTGAAAGAGTTTGAATGAACACATTCTTATGTAAAGTCAAAGATATTTGGGGGGGGGGTGAATATCAAGGACAGGAAATGCAATGTTTCTATCCTAAGAGTGGACTGTGACTGTGATCAGGTCATAGCCACTTGGTGTATCTGGTCCAACAAGCAGGGTAGAATGAGCAATGTACCAGCTTCTTAATAAATCTACCCCTTTCTCTATTGTATATAGGCTTACATGTATGATTTTTAAATCTTTTTATTCATTTTTTTGTTTATTAGTTTTTATGGTACTTAGCTTTATGTCTAACTACTTCTACAATAATACACTACAGATGAAAGGGGTGCATACAGGGCTGGCACCAGCTGGCACAGGGCTGGCACCAGCACTGGGCATACCTGGGCAAGTTCCGGGGCCCAGAGCTGCTGGGGGGCCACATAAGCTGTACATAAGGAATCCATGGAGGTGAGAGGGGCTGTATCTAATGAATTCATAGGGTATGAGGGGGGCTGTATATAAAATAACCATGAGGGGGCTGTATATAAAATAACAATGAGTGAACTATTTGGTATGATAAACTAGGAAATATTTTAGGGTAATAGGAAAATGTTTCATTTTCCGAATTTTTAAGGATGCCACATGAGTTCACTGATGAGGGGCCTACTGATGCTCTATCGCCCATGGGCCGTATGAAACCTGGAGTCGACCCTGGGTGCATATTTCAAATAAGGATATATTTTAAAAAAGTTTGCTCTTCTACTAATGTTTCCAGTTTTGCTGTTACCATTAGTCAGAAGGGGAAAATGATATCTGCTCTCCAAATGATAACTATGGTATGATATTTATAAAGCCTCAAAATCCATTACATTACATTACAATACATTACCACAGCAGTACCCCAAACTACTATATTTTCAGATCACTACAGAACAATGAAAAATATTAGTTCTTTTACTTCTTCATGTCCTACAGGAGGAATACTAAGGAATTTGTGCCCCTGTATTACTTAGGTTAGGATAAAAATATAGGATATTATTTGTTTAGGTATACAAAATAGAAGCCTGCAAACACTTCATAAATACACGTGAAGGCAGTTTGCACATTGTTTTCAGTGCAAAGTCAGAGAGAAAACTGTTTCAAATGTGGGTAATTATGTTTACCTTTATTTGTATATAATAGCACATTCTTCCACTTCAAAATTCCCCCCAAAACCCATTTTTTATGGTTTGCTTATGTTTTGACAATGTGTAGACAAGGCTTTTAAGATTAACGTAGACTCATTTTGTATGACCAAGTGTGTGACATATTGTCACACACGGAATGGGATGGAATACAGAACATTTCTTTATATTTTGCAGATTTAATTGTAACATGAGACAAAATATGATTAATGAAGGGCAAAGGTTAATGGAGGAATTGCTGGTAATAGACTCCTTTAAAAGTTTTCAGCTCATTTTCTCAATTTAGTGTTCCTTTTACACTAGTAATGTAACATTTGGGAAGTGGTTTTCTGTGCTGCCATAATTGAAAATACTTATCAGTCAAGTTCATGCTGCGCAGCCTATAATTTAATATCACTATCAGTGCAACCCATGCTGTTACAAGTATCAATAACAGTTTTTGTATTTTAATACACAATGGTTTCTTGATAATAGCTTATTTTATATTTTTAGTTTTTCCTTGACATTTTATCAAAAAGCTTAATTTCATCTCAAACAATTCATTTTTTTCAGTGAGATGATATCTGCAGTGAACCTAAAAAATAAGATACAACAACAAAGAAAATGACCAGACTTTAGGCCTCAATTGGTGTTGTTATCAATTGAGCTACTTCCTCTCTCATAAGTCCTTGTCAGACATCCCTTTAATAGGTTCACTTGGTCTTGTGCTCAGCAATTATACTCATCATTTGAAGCAGCGTGTAAATAATTGATAAGAATTGACATGTACTAAACAGGCTGTCTCCATTCGACACTATTGTAAGATGTAGTCGGTGTGGTTTATATTGGATATGTGATAGATAACACTAAGACATGTTGGCTCTTGACACCTATTATGCTTAAATCTTTCCAAAGGCACAGTTTTTGAGATTGAAACCAGTTTATCTTTGTGTAAGTTAATTGACAGACATAAATGTGCAATTGTAGGTGCAATTGTATACATTGTAAAGAAATCTAATCATAGCATCACTTTTAGAAAATTCTCCGTTTTTGTATATTTAGGTTAGCATTCTGTTGCTCCTTATATAATACGTTTTTTTCCGGAGTTTCGGTCCCATGTCAGTTATAACTTGATCACACAGTTCACATGATGTGTTGGTACAGAAAATCAACCACTGTTTGCCAGTGTTGCCCAGGATAGTAAATAACTGCTCTTAGCTATAACAAAATAGAATGGAATCTCTCCCTAACTGTCTCTCACTCATTCACTAACTCTCCCTGCCTGTCTCTCTGTCACTCACTCTCTCTGACTGTCTGTCACTCACTCTCCCTGCCTGTCTCTCCGTTACTCACTCTCCTTCACTGTGTCTCTGTCACTCACTCTCCCTCACTGACTGTCTTTCTGTCACTCACTCTCCCTGCCTTTCTCCCTGACTTTGTCTCTGTCCCTCACTCTCCCGGACTGTCTCTCTGTCACTAACTCTCCTGGACTGTCTCTATGTCACTCACTTTCTCTGCCTGTTTCTCACTCACTTAATCTGCTTGCCTGTCTCTCTGTCTCTCACTCACTCTTCCTGACTGTCTCTCTGTCACTCACTCTCCCTGACTGTCTCTCTGTCACTCACTCTCCCTGACTGTCTCTCTGTCACTCACTCTCCCTGACTCTCTCTCTATCACTAGCCCTGCCTGTCTCTCTATTATTCATGCCCCCTGACTATCTCTCTGTCCCTCACTGTCTCTGACTATCTCTTTGTCATTCACTCTCTCTGAGTGTCTTTCTGTTGCTCACTCACTTTCTCTGCCTGCCTCTCTGTCTCTCAATCTCCCTGACTGACTCTCTGTCCTTCACTCTCTTTGACAGTCTCTCTGTCACTAAGTGAGGATCACTGTGCAAAATTTGGTGATTGCAAACGCTGATGGTGCAGATCACATACATCCATACACCCACACATACTTTCAGTTTTATATATTAGTTAAATATATATATATATATATATATATATATATATATATATATATATATATATATATATATTAATACTTTTTATTAATACTTTTTTCCACTGTATTGCTTTACTAATATTGATATTTGCGTATATTAGATTATATTCGGAAATCCTTTGACAGTTCTGAGCATGTTAAAAATGTTAATTGAAACACTGTATAATTTTACAAATTATGCATCTTGTGTAAACCTCAATTATTTTGATCTTCAGTTTGTTTCCTCATAAATTCTAGTAGACATATTTTATGTCACATACATTAAATATTGATAAATAGCCACCACAAGGGAAGCATGCAGGCATTAAATTAAATTCATAGTTCAGTTTCATTACCACATATAAAATACTATTTATTTTGAAATCTAAAATATTTATTTTGTTTCTTGACCACCAAATTGTAAAATATTTTGATGAATATATATTCTGTATATCTGTGACCAGTTTAATTAATAGTATTTTGGATAAGTGAAACTCAAACCACTGTACTAACTTGTATTGCTTTTGTTTCTGTTTATCTTTTATTTGGGCTTTACTTTTAGTCGAAACATTGGGAAATGTCCTAGAATATTTGTTGTCCATTGGTATGGCATACTTTAATAAAGCAGTACAGAGCCATCCAAAAATATACAGCAGTTTTCTTGTGTTTCTCTGTACATGACTATGCAAAAGAAATAATAATAAAAAATAGAAGAGAAAGGAGTACAAAAGAGTATAATATACCAACGTATACTAGTGAATTCAATAAAATCATTTTAAAATGGTCCAACAAGTAAACAAGAGCTTTGTGTAGGGCCCTATTTGTAGGGACACAAATTGAATTTTAAATCCCATGCTTAGTCCGAATCAGTCGGATTGTCCAATGAAACGCCCCCCCCCCCCTTCCTGATTTCTGTCGCATGAAAGCCGGTGCCGCTGTGCCAAAATCTGATTGCGTGCAACACAATCCCCTGCCAAATACCTTTCCCAGCAGCACAATACCCAAAAACCATGAACCGCGGACCCTTAGAAAATAAGCCCCAAAGTGTCAAGACAGTTAAGAAGTCTGAGCTCTCCACATCCCACAACCTCTGACCCTCACTACTTGCCAGCCCTGTGTTCAACTACAGATGACTAATGGGTGCCACTCCCTAGCCTGTATAAGTGCACATATAGAAAGTCAAACAAACAAATAGACAAAAGACAGACAACAAGACAAAGTCTAAGAAACCAGATCAAAAGCAAGATGGCGGCAAGGTACAAAATCATGAAGCAGAAAAGACAGGTATTTTATACTGGCAGGTTTAATGGGACTGCCCCGGCAGCTAATTGGATCAGATGTCCATCAATACACAATCAGTTGATCTGCTTATTAAAGATAATTCGAGAAAAAACTAATCTGAACAACCCTGTAGGAAGTCAAGGAGCAAGAAAGGTGCAGAAGGAGGTAATGCAGAGGTTCTGACAAATCATTTTTAATACCAATCTAGTTGCCTTCCTATACTAATTCTTTTTGGAGGGAATCAAATTCAAGACAAATTCTGAAATTTTATTCAAAAGTTGTTTTCTTTAGTCTATAAGTCAGAATGATAACTAATTAATACAGGCGGTCCCCTACTTAAGGACACCCGACTTACAGACAACCCATAGTTACAGACAGACCCCTCTGACCTCTGGTGAGGCTTTCTGAATGCTTTAGTATAGTCCCAGGCTGCAATAATCAGATGTAAGGTGTCTGTAATGAAGCTTTATTGATAATCCTTGGTCCCATTACAGCAAAAAATGTTTAAACTGCAATTATCACTGGGGCCAAAATTTTTTATGTCTGGATCTACAATTATAAAATATACAATATCAACTTAAGAACAAACCTCCGGACCCTATCTTGTACGTAACCCGGGGAGCGCCTGTATATTTATTTTATGTTATGCTAATGTTACAGTATGAAAAACATTTCATAACATCATAGAGCAAGTTGTGGGATTGAATTCTCTGTAATTTTCAGTAGTATCAATTTATTATGTGCACCTTTATATACTGGCCACCATGAAAAACAGTTATATTGATGAATACGTACAGGATAAGATTATGCCATAGTTTCCTAAAAAATTGGTTTGTGCTTTTTAAACTTCTTTTTAAATCCATAATATTGCTTTAATGATAGCTCAAATTCCCTTTTTTACAATGATTTCCTAATTCATGTAGTTTATAACCTTCAGTTCAGTTTAGTTGATAGATCTTTGGCAATGTTACTTTGATGGCTGACAACAACATTTTACATATGTATAACTTCAGATTAGCATTCAGAGAAGGAGGGAATATTCATAGCCAACAACAAACTTCTGATAGATTCTTGCCAAAAAATGTAAAATCTTTCCATTCATGTATCAAAAATGTATTTTAAAACATATCCAACTTAAACTTAAATTATAGAATTGTTGGATAATATGTTATATTGCATTTAAAATATAGTACATATTTAAAAATTGTATAGATATTTTTGATTCTCTCATTTTCATATGTAGTCAGACGATGCTAAGAATGATTTGAAATAAATTTGTCTGTTTCTTAAAATATTTATGACCAAGGTTCTATGATAAACAGATATATTAACGAACATACCTCACTTACACTTTCCCTAGCATAAATTTGTTCACCAGATGCTTTCCTGTAATTAACACACTGAGATTTGGGAGTTGTAGATTTTGTGCTATCAAACTTTCCATCAAGAAGACATCTGTGATTTATACTTCTGTCTGTTTAATACATTTACATAATCATTTCTATTTAAGAAAAATCATATGTTCAAATCAGGAGCTCTGTGCACAGCATCACCAATGTAATATACACCTGCTCCATTATTTGTCCACACTATGCAGATAAGTAGTATGCTATAAAGAATCTGATTCAAATAGAATTCTTATTTTCGTGTTTAGGAATTTTGTAGGGTATTCCCATTTATTTGCTTAGCATACTTTTAGCAAACTTTACTGTTCAATAAAATATAACATACAAGATCAGCGTTTCCATAAACATGTAACAAAAAGAGTCAGTATAGCTCACTAGGTTCAGAAGTCTTCATACATGTTCATGCCTAGAAACGTCTGGAACTGGACATCAGCGCAACCAAAACTATAGAAAAGTGGATATCCAGCACTGGCCAAAGACTCTTATCCATAAAAAAGTTGACTTTAATGCAAGACGTTTTAATAAAACCCATAACTTTTTATGGATAAGAGTCTTCGACCAGTACCAGATATCCAATTTTCAATAATTTGCCCACTTAAAAAGCAAACTAGCTTAAGTTCAAGTAAACTGAGCATACATGTAAATGAGATAGGATACATGTATATATGTGAAGAGCTATTGAGGAAATATATAGTTATAAAAATTATTCTACTTAATCTGGGGTTCTCAAGTTACATCATGGAGCACCTTATCTTTTAATTTATTTACTCCCCCGGCCCTGCCTGTATTCTGCTCTATGCCCTCAAGGCGGGACTGGACTCTAAATTGCCAAAATTGAGGTGAGTAGAGGTATAATAAAATAAGTCCTGAGGAACAATGTTCTACGTCTTAGTAGGACATATCTACCATCGGTAAAACTGATGGTAGATGTCCTTTAAGTGTACTTAAACAGCATATACAAACAGCAAGCTGAAAAAAGGAATAGCAAAGGAGAGAAGAAGAGGGTTCATTTTGGATGACAACTCAATTGGGAGCTTTAACTGAATTAAGAGCTTCATAATAAATTACCATGTATATAATTCTGTAGAAACGAGAACAACTACAGCTATGACCATAAATTTGCAATATTCACTGTATAGATGCCCCTAAAACAAAAAGACATCTTTTCCATGGTTCTGCAAGGCTCGCTGCTCCTTTACCATTAAATAAATGAAAAAACAGTTCTCTCTTTGATTGAGCCTTGTGAACAGCATTTATAGCAAGTATTATACTACACCATTGCAGGTATTGTCCCATGACAGGCTTTACTCTTAAATTACCTTCAAGTATCAGCAAAATTTATAGAAATGGTTAACAGCAAATATATTGCTACACATGATCTTTTAAACACTTGGTTACCTCTTTGTACCACAAACTGTACAGAGCCTAACAGTAGAGATGGTGGGCCTGGAATGTACTTCCTTTATAACAGTCCTACATACAGGGAATCCAAGTTTTGTAGTCAGCAGCTTCCAGGTTGGTCGTGTTTCCGTTATAAGAAAGGTGACAAAGGACTTTCATTCATATAGAGCATAGCTTTCTCTGCACCTGCAGATAAATCTGCTTTTTCCTAGGGAGCATAGCGTACGCTTTTAATCAGTAGCCCAGAACATAGGCAAAAAAGGCACAAGTAACGTGTGTGTATGAATTGGTCAGCCGAAGTAGCTAATATTGGTAGGGGTTGTTACTCCATCTCCTTAAAAGTCTATCCAAAGGGTTTGCTGTGAATAAGAAAGTGCTGCGCTCCTAGTACCAAATAAAATAAAAGTTAAACGGAGCATTTGGTGGAACCATAAGAAACACACCTATGTGAACGCACACTGACCTCTTCTATATAGAGTTACCTCTCTTATATACATTAAAGAACAGACCTCTATTCCCACCACATTATATTTTAGAAAGTCCTTTTCGTACATGTATACTGACCCGTGTGTTTATTTAGTTTTATAGTTCATCAGAAATAAAAGTAAATTTTTTATCTCTTTTGGTCCAAGGACCTCTTGTTTGCAGAAATGCAAAATTGGTTAATAGATACTAGTAACTATAGGTCCAGACCATACAAATGGTCTCAGGTTTATCTAACCCCCTCCCTTAGTTTTTCCTGTACAGGCAGTCCCCGGGTTACGTACATGGTTCTGTAGGTTTGTTCTTAAGTTGAATTTGTATGTAAGTCAGAACTGTATATTTTATAATTGTAACAAATTTTTTTTTGGTCTCTGTGACAATTGGATTTTAAAAATGTTGGACCGTCATAAGAACAATAAAGCTTAATTGCAGACACATTTGATAACTGCTACAGCTGTTTATTATAGCCTACTGCTAAAGTACAGTAAATTACTAACATCCAGAGGTCCGTTTGTAACTAGGGGTCATCTGTAAGTTGGGTGTTCTTAAGTAGGGAACCACCTGTATTCCCTCTGGATGTTCCAGGGGGCAATAGGGGGATAATTTACTGGGATGGAATCTATTACTACATCATTGATAATTAAATGAGAAAATGGATCAGTGGGATAACCCCTTTAAGCAAAAGCAATTACTGTTTTAACTTTCTGGCATATTGTGGGAGATGCATGATATAATGGCTCCTGTTTTCAAGCTTCCTGGTCCAACTAAAAGAAACGTATCATTATTTTTATGTGCTTGAGGAAAGATCCAAAATCACTGTGTGATTATGATGTTTATCGGGAACTGTCAGAGTGTATTTACCCTTAAAGTATAGTATGATACTGTATGAGTATTTTCTTACCCTTTCTCTTAATATGAAATACCTCAAGGAGATGAGTGGAAGAAGTTTGTTTTCCTTAAAAAAATTTAAATCATGATTTTGTTATAGTCTGTCAGAATAAGTTGCTACATTTGTATTTATATTTATCCACCTAATGGTTGTGAAACAAGGCACAATCTTGAAAAGGAATTTAAAGTCATATGGTGATATTGACAGCCTGATCTTATCTTAGCGCCAGACCTGAAGAAGCACTCAACTTAAAGAGCAAAATGCATAGCCTTTGTTGTGAACCATTTTTATCTTCCCAATAAATGGACACCATTTAGGAAATATTTTGAATAATCGCCATGTCTAATGTCTAATAAGTCCATTTTACACTTTTTAGATAGGTTAACGACATACCCTTGGTTCATTTATCGCTACCTCTAGAAGATGAGTGAAAGAAGGTTATCTTCCTTAAAAAAAGTCATGATTTTGTTATACTCTGTCAGAATAAGTTGCTTTATTTGTCTTTATATTTATCTACCTAATGGCTGTGAAACAAGGCACAGCCTCCAAAAGAATTTTAAAGCATGTGTTGATATTGGATTTGAACCATATTTAATGTTGTTTAAGAAATTTGCAGAAAAGTAGATATGGACACGTGTACTATTAAAAACGTATAACTTATAACAACTTGTAACTTATAAAAAAACATTTTTGCTCAAATAACAAACCAAACGCACTGTATTTCTATTCTTTCTACTCTACTAAGGGGAAAAATATCCCCCCTTTAATTGGTTGACACATTATATGTGTCTTACATGAAGACTCCGGAAAGATATTCAGGCAGTATATTACTATAAATCATATGAAATGGACTAATCATCTCTCTGTTCTGCCTATCATAGCAAGAACCCCCATATATCACTTTTCTTTTGCATGCTGTCTGAAATCAAAGGTCAGCATTTATTTGAAGATTTCATTAATTAGCAGCTATTGTAAAGTAATAAAGACATTTAATGACTTTAAAATAGATTCTGTAGTCATATTAATTTAATATTGAAAAGACCACTCAAAAGTCTTGCCAAGCAGATTTCCCTAAAGAGGCTCCTGAGCCTACTACACGGGAAGAATGATTGCATGCATGAATATGAACAGATTCACTGACCTAATACTTGAGAAAGAAACCACTTGAATTCAAATAATGCAGTGAAAGCATGAATTAGTTAACCATGTAATCCATACTAAGTGTTATGGGCCATTTATTGTAAGCTAATAACAATGTGTGAAAATATTACTTTCATGCGAAATACCTTAAATTAGAAATAAAACCTTGATTTGAAATTGGATGACTATTTGAAATGGGGCTGATCATTTTAACAATTTCATTATACTCTTCCTTCAGTATTTATTTGCAAGAGAAACCCTCTCCAAACGAGCCACTTTAAAACACTTCTGTTCACAGTTGATCAGTCACATTAATGGATGCTTGGTGTAGGATTGTTTCAGATATCCTTAGCTAATGGTACATATTAAGACACTCTGACCTACCAGCTTAGTTAACATATTACCTAGAATAAATGAGGCTAACTCTCTTTAAGTGACACTAAATTTAGGATACTTGACAATCTTTTAACATTGAATGCAGAATTTGAAATAACAATGCTTTATGTCATTATTTGAGGCACCGTTACTTACTCTAAGTAATTTACACAACCACCATCAGAGTAGGACTTAAAGCATATTATACAGCATTGGATCTATAAATAAGTGTCCCTGGTTTATCATACTTGAAGTGCATCGTAGATTTCCTATAAGCATCCCGAGCAACAAGGGTCCAGGTGCACTTGACAGTTTTAAACCACCTATATTGTGGCTATTAGCTAATTCCTTCATTTTTATTCCTTTCATTTTATTATATTATAGACTAATACATGAATTTAGACAATATGTCCAAAGTGTATCCAAACCACGTTATTCATACTGCATATTTCCTTACTGTTGATAGTAGAAGCTTTCTCTCCCTTTACAATAATTCCTTGGTCAGACTTAAAATTAATGGTGGCCTTTCAGCCCCATTCTCCATCTACAATGGCCCCCATCACCACTTTTATATATGTTGGCAACTGAGCACCTCTTGGTGGCCATACAAAATAACCCAGACATCAGAAACATCCAGATTGCCAAAATAGAGTACAGTTCTTCAGCTTGTGCTGACAATCTAGCGGTTTATATTACAGTACTTCGCTACTCTTCCTGCTTTGATGACCATAAATTTGCCATAAAGTTGCCGCTGGTCTAACTTCAAGGTCAATATGACAAAAGCCCTCAATGTCTCTCTTCCGGCTGCTGATGTGCAGCCTCTGATGTCTGGTTTCTCTTTTGCCAGACCACCAGGTGGTATTCAGTACTTGGGGATCAAAATTTGTAGGGACTGGAGCTGCTTATTTACTGACTTTAACCCTTTACTAGCTAGGTGTTTGGAACGATTCAGCTTTGTGGAAAGAGAAGGAATTTTTCTGGTCAGGTGACTAAACATCCTTAATAAGACCCAACTGCTCTAACTTGTACAGACCATCACAATCTTCATACCTCTCTTCTTCTGGACAAAGGTCTGAAAGTGCTTTGGCTCCTTTATTTGGTTCCCAGCGCGGCCCAGAATCTGACGGGTAACACTTGTCCATCCCAAAGATATGGCTGTATAGGTCTTTCTGACTGCCACCTTTACTATATGTCTTTGGCCTATTCCCACTCAGATTTTCTCAGGTACTAGTTGGTTCCACTATTCAACCTCTAGAGTTCCTGATTCCTAAAGAGACAATCACATATTTCCTCTAATATAACAAACTCAATTATTTCTACTCATTTAAGAACCACACTTACCTGTGTTGCACCCTCTCAGACTTCAAGCAGGCATGCCTTATTACCACCATAAGTTGTATTTAGTGGGGGTTTCCAATGTTCCAACCAGATATATGAAAATGAACCATTTGCTTATTTAATGCTGATATCTCACAAAATAGATGCCATGTCCTATTCTGATGGTATTACACATGACTTACCATTCTGTGCAGACAGGGATCACCTACAATGATATAAGAATGGAGAATTTTAAATACATGTATATTATAAAAAAATAAGATTTTTCACTCTCTTAACAATAATAAAGTATGTTTGGTTGCATACCTAATACAATGAAGGCAGATTGACCATAGAAATCACTTATTGTTTTCATGTTGACTTCAATTTATCCATTTTATAAGAGCACAGTGACCTAGATCAAAGTGTTCTGTACAAGTATAATATATAAAAATATAAATGCTTACTAAGAAATCCATGACCCTGGATATACTGCAAATCTAAAAAAAGTAAATGTTTATTAGCCTATATCAGTGCAACATCTCAATTTCACAACAGTGGAACAAAGCAATGGAAAAATAATCCTTCACTTGTTTTTCTTTCAATTTTTGCTGGAGTACTGCAACTTTTCCTTATTGATTTGGAAAGTCTATAATCTTGGATTAGGCAGCATATGGTGGCACTGCAGTTTTGTAGGATGATGCCTACTACATTTTTATGTTTGGATTAGCTGCTATATTCCAATGCACAAGTTTGATACAGTTTCTTAGGAATGGTAAAGAATGTTAGCATTCTATAACTCCTTTTAAAAGAAGATGGCCAATGGCATAGCGGGACTTATAACTGTTCCCAGTTAATGCAAAAAGATAATATTTCCCTGTGTAAATGCACTTTAATATTCTACTTTATTGTTTCATCTGTAAACCATGCTAGTATACAAGAGTTATAAACAAACCTTCTGCCGCTTCCCATTCTTCAGCAAATCTGTATTTAATTCAGTAGATGTAAGAACATTTTACAGGGAATCTTACAATGTCTTGTGAATACACCTTGTTATGTATTATTTTATAATCCTTTTTTTGTAGCTCAAATTCGATTTTTGTATTCTCTTCACTTCAGAACCTCTTCTGATGCATATCTAATCTTCCTCTTTATTGAGATGTATTTAAAAAGCAATTACTGTCTATTTAAATTTACATTGCTTTTCTTTTTTATGGCAATAATCATTTATAGACTTTTTGTGTTTTGCAAGTGAAGAAATTATTTTTGACTTGACTGCTTAGATACATGCATTCATTCAGCACTTCCTTCCTCATTACAGAATTCTCAGCTTACAGTATGGAAGGTGTCATTAAATTATGTAGCTGTCTAATCAAGAAGGTGCAAAAATTTTAATTAAGGTAATGTCAGGCAGGATTAATTATTCATACGTATAAAAACACGTCTTATATGGAGTGTGATATGGCTTTAACGGTTTTAGGGCTAAAAATGAATGTGTTGAAGACAATTTCGCAACTGCATAACATATAGATTTGCCTTTAAGCAACCAAGAAAAAGTATGTGAAGGATATTATTAAACCTTAAAATGAATACAGGTTCTGAGCATTCTACTGTTCCTTATTCAAAATGTAATATATAATAGATTTTTATAGTGAAATGTTCCCTTCTGCTGGGACACAGGAAACTGCTAACTAATCAAATATTTTGCGATCTAATGATGCCTTTAGGGATTGATGTAATACATGGCAATTTGCTCCAGGATGTGAAATTCACATAGTCATTATGTTGACAAAAGATTTGGGGGGTCATTTGCCCTTCCGGTAATTCAAAATCTTACAGTACTTTATCTATCAATATTTATTTAATGTTCCATTAGATACATACAGGCATATACATTTGTCTTCTTAAAATTTGTCTGCGTCCTGATAAATATCTGCTACAAGTGCTTTGACACATTGGCAGATCGGTGATAGAACAAGCGGGGTATAACTCTAAATTCCTTTAATATTTAAAGGATTCTTTTATAAACCATGTCTCTTGTAAATAAAAACGGATATACCAGGACTGCATCATATATCACCGTTTTTTGTCACTAGTAATAAATAACTAAACATTTTGTGGCATATTTGCCATGACTAAGGCATTTGAATTTAAAGTGGTTTACTTTCAGAAATTCCTTTTTTGCATTAATCCGCTCTCACAAAAACAAACTGATTACTGGATGTTTTGTGGCTTGGACCCAGAGATGTAAACTGTAATCTTCAGGTAGAACCTCAAGTGGTGTAAGAAATACTCTTTAGTCTAACTAATTGATGAATCACCTCAGCAAATTAATTAATTCCTTTGTCTCTGAAAAACTCCTTCACCTGAAATTCCATCCAGTAATGTTTGCATCCATGCTGATAAAGATTATGCAGTGTTAAAATTACTGGTCCCATTACATATTTGCTCTAATTTGTGCCTGAGTATCATTTTGAGTAAATTCTTTCAGATACAAATATAGTTATGGGGTAGATTTATCAACTATATTGTAATTTTCATCACAATTTACCTTTAATGCCACATTTGTTCAGAGGTTAAGACACTTTTAACAACTAACGCAGTAAAACAGGCATAGCCTTTGAAATGGTTTCGAAGGAAAATGTCAGTGTACCCAAAAAATTATGCCCATGCACCAGAATTTCTGTGCAGTTTTCTGACGTGAACTAAACCAAATAATAGTATGTGCAAAGTACAACTAGACAGTATGGTGGAAGACAGTTTGCTAGATATATCTTCCACTATAAGACAATCTGTTGGAGTAAAAGATTGTCTAGTGTCAAAAGACACTTTTGATAAACCTGCCACACTTTGTAAAATATATTTCTTTGTCATTGTCAACGTGGAAGTATCGTTCTCACAAAATGTTATATTATGCTGTGCCATACTTCCTGTCTGCCTTTATAGTTTATATACGTATTATTTTTATGAACTATTTTTTTTAACTGCAGTTGCTCACACCTATGCACTTTTTGCCTCCCTAAAATATTCTTTATATACAATTTAGTCTTAATACTGCAACCTTACCACAAAGCCTGTAACTCTGGTAGAGTTGGTACATTAGAATGGAAGAAAATGATATGTTTGGCTCATGTCCTAAATATTTTACAACTTTACCTATAGTATTCAAGTACTACCTGACTCCCAACAAATAATATCCCATTACACACTAATGCAGTAAATAATTATTCTGATTGCTTCCAGTAAAAGTCAATGTGTGAATGTTTATCAGGGTAAGCTAAGAACACACTACATTGCATTAGTATTGACCGAAATATAAAGGCTGCATGGATTTATCTGCATTGTTACTTGTGTTCCCTGAGACTGTCAGATCCGGAGCAGGTACAGAATGAGGTCCCACAACCTGGCTATGAAGTTCGGGTGGCACAGACAGACGTACGTGCCCAGGGAGACCAGACTTTGCCAACAGTGCTAGGACCTGGAGGCCACCGAGGTTAAGGTCCACTTCCTGCTACACTGCTGCAAATATTTAGCAGTGAGGGACACTCATTTCAGGAGACTTCCAGATCTCTTCCTGGGCTTCAGCTCAATGGAAGAGGGAGAGAAGATTTCCATCCTGCTGGGGAAAGAGGAGACTACAATGTCCACAGCCGCAAAATATGTCATTGCCTGCCATAGACTGAAAGACATATGATACCATGGACTATAATAACCCCCCAAACCCCATGCCCCCCTTAATCCTCTTCTCCATAACCCTGTACACCAGCTCATTTCCCACAATCCCATATTTTAGAATGCTTTGGCAATGTTAAATTGTATTTGGTCCTGCCAATAAAGCTTCTTTGAATTGCTTTTCATACAAGCCAATAAGCTTTTGGAATGTTAAGATAATTTATGTAAACTCAGTACAATATCTATGTAAATATGAAGCCTAACAGGCTTATTAACTGACAACAGAGATAATTAACGATCCTTGGGTTTTATATCCAGATATTATTTTATTTCATCCACAACGCAAGTACTGTTGTTCTGTTGAATGTGATTGGCATATCGGTGGTGTATGACAGGAAATAGGAAAACATGTTTAGAGTTATTGCAGTATATACACAAGCATCATTTTGTAAAGCTCAATAAATAGATCAAAATAAAAATGATGCATATCAGGGTTAGCGGGAGAGCAACTGATAGAGGGATATTTGTATTCCGTGGGTATAACTAGTATAAATATACAGACAAGCAAAATGAGAGATAATTGGAGCCACACACTTCAGGTTATGTTTACAATTTTTACAGTTTGCTAATATTGATTTTGTTTATGTGGTAATGTTTGTATAATTTTGATTAACTCTTTCTATGTTTATTAAAAGTTATCCAAACCAACGGTGGATTCAATTGAACCATTCTTTTCAATGGGCTTTTTTACACTTCTGTTCTTTTTGAGTTCACTGACAACTGATCCGTGAAAAACACAGATCAGTTGTCAGTGAATTCAAAAAGAACAGGTTCTAAACTGACCACTAATCAGTGAATAAAAACTGAAGTATGAAAAAATCCATTGAAAAGAATGGTTCAGTAAGGCATGAGTGAAAAATCACTGAAGCCAGGAAGAGAAAAACAACCTGTACGTGTGCATAAGCCAAAATGGGTTCGGTGAAAATTCACAAATACGAAAAAAAACGTAGCAGCAATCATTATAAAACTCAAGCCCTTTCAGCGTCATGTTGTAAAAAAGTCCTGGATTACAAACTAAGTGTATTCAATTTCATGACTGAAGGAAATGGAGTGTCTTCCACTGATTGTTATACTTCTAGTGACCATCTAACATTTCAGTTATTTTTTTCAGTATTTTATTACTCTGGATTTGACTGAATTTGACCATAACTGATACAAAAAAACTGATAAAATTACAAATGTTTATATACCATAATAGAGGTACAGAGTAGCATAGAATATGCTCTTTCATACAACTGTATATGGTAAATAATATATGGGGGGATTTATGTATTGGCATACAAACCTTGATAAAATGACAATTCCTTGGGCAAAGCCAGGAATTGGGACTATTTCAAGGACTAGTGCGAGTACACTACCAATATTCTGTTTCGGTTTCTATTGCAGGTTATCATGAAAGATTGAAAATCTGTACATATTGTATCTTGTAGTATACTTCTGCAGAGGGATAAGTCACAGCATTGTATGAAAAGTATATTGGGAGCTCGTTGAGAAATGGGCTAGCAAAAGTTTAAAAAGGCAATAAAACACAACAAGATAGACGCCAAAAACAGATAGAAGCTATAACAAAGCATTCAAAAAAGAAGATAACTAGCTTGTGTAACTAGTTTATGGTGTAGCTCCAGGGCAAATATGAGTTGTGTTTGTCACTGATATTAAAGAGTAAATACAATAGTAAGTTACAACACAGTACTCTCTTATTACTGCACGGTGCTCTTATACATAGGAAAAGGGCAGTTGGATGTATGGTATAATCTTATAAGGTTGTCAATATTATTTTCAGAGACCCTATAGAAAACATGAACATCAAATGGATTTGTTGGCTTTGTTAAATCCTCCACTGTAGGAGGTTTTTGTTTAGAACACATTCTAGAGATTCATTAAAGCTGATGAAAGTTTCATGTCCTATTATTGCTCTTCTTCCATCTTCTATATATGACCCAGCACTTAGCTCAACTAGACCCGAATGGCAAAGTTCGGATTTGTACTGAACGGTTACCTTGGAGCTGATCTCATACTTCATTAGAAGTCAGTGTCCGGGTGTAATGCATGTGTTCGGCTGTTTAAATTCCACTGGCAAAATTGCTGGCAACATTTAAATTAATCTTGCACGTATGTGCTGGCATTTACATGTCATCAATGCGGTGAGTCACCATTTTGAGAAGGATCAATGCTCCCCATGGACTTCATAGGGAAAGCTGATCCTCCCTAAAGTGAAAACACAAAGCCCTTCGGCACATTGGTACACATGCTACATTGATATAAAGATATCTACCGATTTTCCCGGCAGCATTTAAACAGATCATTGATCAACAATCGCAATGCCAGCCACAATCAGTGTTACTGAGGACTTGGACCAGGACCACACCCCCAGTAACAGGATTTTTAAGTTTGGGTCCTTGATAATGTCCTGTGGCATAATGTCCTCAGCAATGTACACAAATAACACAACTGGCTTCAGCAGTTATATGACAATTTTATAGTGACAGTGATTAAAACAGAATCAGACTCTAACAAGATGTAATCATGGACTGGGAAGAGGGGCAATCCTAGAAGCAATAAGAAGAAGGACTGACATTTTTAGCAAAATAATGCTCACCCAAACATATAAAGCTTGGTTGCAGATTAATCACTAATTATTCTTTTACAGCACGAAAATGTAAGACAGCTTCAACAGTGTGAACGATCTATAGGCCCAGCTGGAATACCCGTAGAGAAATGAGCTGTAGAAGAACATATGAAATCAGTATACCTCTTTTCCCAACTGTATTCATCGAGACCAGCCAACAGGCTGCTAGAACCTCCATTTTATTGTACACTTTTCCTGAATAAACAAATATGTTTTTGTCAATTAATTAATTATATGGACATATACAGTTTATATAAGACCAGTGCTTTTCAATTATGCTCAGGGAACCTTATTGAAACAACTGGAGCCAAAGCTTTATATCTACTGAATGTGCAATAAAGGGCACTGTCTTCAACTTTGCCTGCATATAATATAATCCCAGTTTAATCATATGTTACAGTGTATACTTTTGTGTTTCCAATTATCTCATCTGTCAGTGAAATTACATGGCTTATTTCCTCAGTGGCTTCTTAGAGATCAAGTGTTATTTTAGAAGAATTAAGAAAACTGCATTATTTTTAGGATAATTCATTATGATTGTTATTTTTCACAATAACAGGTTTTAATGTAGATGTACTGCACTCTTCACTGGGTAAAGAAACATGTTATAAATATTCAACTTCCATACTAAAGGATACACTTAAAATGTAGTGTTTTTAGCATTGATTTCAATAAATTCTAGCTAGTAAAAGACAGTTACCAGTATGAGTTAGGAGGTAACTTCAAGTAGAGGTTCCAGCGGCGTCTCCTGCAGCTCGGCGGATGCGTTTCCGCCTCCTAGGGAGCGCGTGTGCCAGCTCTGTTAAATACCCAGTGCACCCGTAATTGGTTCTTGCCAGCCACTGACCTGTTAAATAGCCAGCCTCTTCCTAAGACCCCTGCTGGATCTTTGTGCCTTGTTGCCATTGAGAAAGCTTGTTTTCTATGTCCTCTGTGTTTAAAGTGATTTCACTTTGTGACCTTGATTCCATTCCTGACTACATTCCTGCGCTGCCTGTCCTGACCTCCTGCCTGTCCCCGACTCCATCTCTGCCTCACAACTCTGTACCTTGTCTTGGCCGCCACAGCGGTCAAAGTCGCGGCTGTGGAGTGACCTGGTGGTACCAAGCCTCAGCAAGTCCAACCCGCTTTGTGGTGGGCTCTGGTGAAAACCGGGTGGCACTTCGACTCTGCTCCCAGGTGTCAGCTTACTTTATCGTCCGAGGTGGTACAGTGTCTCCACTATCCCTGATTCCTGACATAAACACATGCATGGTTGGCTAAGGATTACAATTTATTATGAAGCTAATTTTATTCAATATCATGACATGCAAAATTAGGCTGTAAAATGCGACAAAACCAATAGGTACTCAGGCTCAATAGTTGAATATTACAATATCATTAAACAATATTGCCAAGGAACTATTCCAATCTTGTTATATGCACATTAGTTTCCATGTTAAAAAATACAATTACAACAAAAGATATCTGCACAGGGCCTCTGTGATGAACCCCCACTCTCGAGTTCAATCATGGGGTACATTCACACTAAAAACTCCTCACAATTTAACTCATAAAGCCCTGCCCAACTTCTCTTAAGTGCTCTCAGCACCTGCACATCAGACTGCCTCCACCCACAAATGTTTTTAACTCACACTGCTAATTCATACAGATCAGGCAATCACTAAATATGCTTGATATGCTTATTGGTAAAGTAAATTCCTTAGGAAACTTAGATTCTCAAAGACAGGAAGAGGTTAAATTTTAATATATGTGGAGGTTCAATACACTCATAAAAATATAACATTTTCAGAAAAAAAAGTTACAATGTACATACAATGCATACAAACAGTTAAAAAAATAAAAAGGAAATGAAAACTAATAATCTTGCTAATGGAATAGCTCCAGTTATACGTGCTGTCGGGGTTCAGCAGGAGTTCTGGGAAGCCTATCCATGTGCAATGAATTCCCAAAAAGACTGACAAGGGGTTCCCCTGGATTCACTAATTTAAATCCAATGAGTTTTGGCCCCTCCCACTGACTGGTATCTCACTGAAAGGGGGTGGTCTGCATTACGCCCTTCCTTAAGATACCTCTCTGAAGATAATTTACCCACTGGGGATAATTTTGATTAAAACCCTATAACTTATGAACAGACGATTTCATAACTGTGTAATTGCTTCAAATCATCGGGGTACTTCACTACCTTTCATCCCATACCAAATTTGAGGAGGCTGGGCTTAAAGTCAGGGATGTTCCATGATTTGACTGGGTTTTCACTGAGTTAGGTTCTTGAAAATCAGGATTTACCCCTCTCCTGTAAATAAGAACTCCTAATCATAAGTTATGTTCAAGTTATGGGACAAATATGATTCTCCTTTGTGTGTCTAGGTGGCAAATCCTCCCCCCACACTCACTACTCTGTGTATCTTGTAAGGGCAGGCATACTAATGAAGCCTCCTATCTTTTCTAAGGCCAGGATGTTTGTGTTTCAAGGTGTGAATGTCGGTGCCAGTTGAATTAAAGCAGCATTTGTCTGAGCCCTTTTGAAGCCCTTCTCTTCACCTGATTACCCCCTGTGGAGAAATGACTCCTAAGAGGATATAGACAGTCTCATGCATGTAAATGCAATTTGGTGGGGTAATAAATGAGAGCATGTGGGTCCTAATCAATAAAAAGAAACAAAAGAAAAAAATGTATGACTGGTATAATATTAACACAGCTTCTTTATACAAAATTGTTGTGGGCTATGAATAGTAGGGTATTTTCACATATACCTGTTTGACAAATGATACATCAACACTCATTTGCTATTTATTAAATGAATGGAGTCCTATGGATATGTTTGTCATATATGATTAGGAGCTTTTCCAGGATTGTTTCCAAAAAAAGGCTCTAACATGACGTTAACAGAGCCTTAGTCCTGTCAACATCATAAGGATCTGCTGACAATAACAATTTTTATTGTTAGAGCTCAACTTAGTTGTGAGTTATATTGCACTGTCTCTGGGATGAGAACACCACTTCAGCAGTAAAGCTGTAGAGGCTGTTGAATATAACAACTTTCGAGAGCAGGTTAAATTTACACTAAAGAAGTGCATCATCATCATCTTAATAATTAAAAAATATACAGCTTTGCTTTTTTTCAAGATGTTATTGTTAAGCTCCTGAGGTCGCCTACCTTAATTTAAGTAAAGATTCTCATGTTTCAGCATTGCTCTTTACAATAGCCATATTACCCAACTACAAATTTAATGGAACATAAAAGCTCATGAGGCTTTTTTTTTCCCAGATCGTTCCAGTGCAGTAACTCTAAGTGGCAGATTTATCAATATTTAACCATGTCAAGCTGAGCTGTTCTTTATCAAAATGTGTAACGTTAAGCCAACTCAAAGAATATATGTCTACTTCTTAGAGGGCAGATGACATAAAAAGCTTAATACAGTGTGTTACAGTGTTGGAATCTAGCAATTTATTGAAAATCCTATGTAAATGTAGAAACAAACTCCAGCAGGAATTCTTGCCTGGCTTACAGAAATGAACCTTATTGGCATGATGATTATGAAATATATTAGTGAATTAAAGAGACACTATTGAAGTAATCAATAAACTATAAAGGTCAATAGACCATGGCATTGTACATGGATTGATGAAGGAAAACCTTTTCGTCCTTTAACTGCTTGAATTGGTTCACATCGTTATGATGATCCAAATTGCTGAATTCCCAAAGAATGACAAGTATACAGTGGTCCCCTATCCCACTCTAATTATGTGCCTAAAGCCAAACTTATGCAAAAGTGGTTGTCAGTCAATATTCTCAATCAATCATAGAAACTGTTATTGCTCTATTACAAAATCAGTTTCTCACTTGGTCCTAAGATGTACTTTACACGAGAGAACTTAAAATAAAAGAAATCTTAGTTGGGAAATATTATGAAAGATTACCTTTATTTATTATAATTAACCACCACAATTTAATTAAGTGGCTTTGCTTTACTAATTTTTCACAGAGACTCCACACATATTTAATGGATACTTAATGGATCAACCCCTTAACTACCTGGACCTTTTGTGTTTTTCATTTCCATTTTTCACTCCCCACCTTCAAAAATCTCTAGCTATAAAAATCTATAACGTAAAGAGCCCTGTGATGGCTTGTTTTCTGCGTAACAAATAGTTATGGTATTGAATATTCCATGCCATGCACTGGGAAGCGGAAAAAAAATTCCAAATGCAGTGAAATTGGTCAAAAAACGCTTTTGCGCCATTTTCTTGTGGGCTTGGATTTTATAGATTTCACTGTGTGCCTCAAAATGACATGTCTACTTTATTCTTCACACGGATACCAAATTTGTATAGGTTTTATAATGTTTTCATACATCTAAAAAAATTAAAACCTTCTGTACAATATATTTTGTTTGATTTTGCCATATTCTAATAACTTTTTCCTACTTTGGTGTACGGAGCTATGTGTGGTGTAATTTTGTGCGACTTTTGATTAAGTTTTCAATGCTTCCATTTTTAGAACTGTATGACCCTTTGATCACTTTTTATTGAATTTTTTATATATTTTTACAAAAAAATGCCATTAGCGATTTTGGGCGCTATTTTCCGTAATGGGTTTAAACTCAGTGAAAAACCACCAAGATGGCGGCGCCCAAGAAGGTGGCGAATAGCGGGATAATGCCCACTATCGGTGCTAGCAATATTTGCTGCAATATGCAGCAAAGACTTATCAGATATGGAGAGGGCATAGCCCGTGAGCCCTCTTAATGTACCCGCACGTAAATTGACGTGAACCGTCATAGTAATATGTTGGTAAGGGATTAAAGGGTATGTGTTGGACCATCATGAAGTTCCACAAGTCATAGAAGTGATTGAACTTATGCCAGTTGGCATTTAACTTAATTCTATCGGAATTTTGGTCAGTTGTCTCTCACAAATCTGTAGAAATGAACAGAGATCAGTTTGGGCAGGCACAATAAAGTTGCATTCCCTTGGGGCATTCCAGTTAGAGCTCTACAAAGCACATACTTTTCCTGCTCCTCTGGAAGGCAAATAGGTGTCATTAGTGTCAGAGACCCTAAAAATGTCCAACTTGTGCTTGTGTTCATATTATACACAGCCAACAAAACCTCAAACCTTTTACAAATGAAAAGCTGAAGCACTAAATAAATGGCACATGCAGATGAGGTGCCATCTGTAGACAAGGTGTGTAGACATGGCACAGTATATTGCCTTTGGTGCAACAGAATGTTCTTATTCAATTACTATTAGTATGATTCCAAAATTGTGCAGGCCATCTGTACTACAGTACATCCATAAAACATATTCACCAACTCTAGATTGTTGACATTTTCAGGTAATATAAGGTTTTTACTGTATATTGTAAAAGTAAACTTTAATTAAGAAAAAAAGAAAAGAGTACTTCATACTGGCTTGCAATATCACAGCATTTTCATTTTTTATCAAATCTGCCCACTGCCCTTCTCTTTTTTATTTGTGCTTTTACTCTTATTGTAAACGCTGTAATGGAGCAGAAATAAAGACTTTGCTCAGCAGACATGAAGTATGGCTTGGGAAGGTAATAGAGGATGGTGGGAAAATTATTGCTCTTTCAAAAAAGAAGCAGTTTCAATGCAGAACTGTGAAGTAGATTTTTTTGGTGCATGGTATAAATAGAAGAAAGCTAAGCTAAATCTAAGTATATATGAAGCAATTTTTGTCCACAGTGATGAAACATGAGATATTTAGTTGTTTTCCAAATGATCTCAGATCACTAGGTGCGGGCAGCGGGTGATTGTTCATCACATGGATTTCCAGGCAGAGAGATTTTATCAAACTTTCACTTTGTCTGCACTTGCAATGAAAGATTTGCTTCAGTGAGTTGGCCAATTGCCATTTGCCTTCATCATTATTTCAGTTACCTGAGGGACTAAAAAGACTGTATTTTTCCGAGATGCTGGTAAACTTTCTCCACACATTTCCCCTTGTTAAGGAGCCCTGATGATGATAATTATGACAAAGTTAACATGAATTATTACTGTTGCCAATGTATTGCATACGATCAAGTATTACACATTTTAAAGGGAGTTGTTACACAATAGGGCAAGAATAGAAACAAAGTAGTATTAAGAATTCTCATTTAATTTAGTTCTGCCATATATATATACATTTCTTCAATTGGATGTTATAAAAATGTACCATGGACCCTTAGAAACAGAGTATTTGCATATGGCCACCCCTGATGGAGTGATTGCACTATTGCACATAGTTTTTACATATGAGATGTCTGGGAGTTACTCTATGTTCCACAGCTGCCCTGTGGTAATGAACGCTGAATACAGGTTGTCAGGTAAAGGCTTCAATAGCACATGTTAAAGAAATTTATGGAAAATGAATCAAATTACATGTTTATGTCCCAGTGCCAATACCCCTTCAAGGTTGTAATTTACTTAAAGGGAAACAATCACTTGGGTAGTCGAGATTAAAACAATTTACACTTACAGGTCAGGCATTAGTAGTCTGTAACAGAACAGGATTTTGTTAAGCTTTTAAAAGCGTAATCCCAGAAAATAACTATATTTAAAAATATGCTAATTAGTGCCGGGCGCCTCTGTGCACATAACACAGGCAGTCTGGGGCTTCTTCATCTACTAATTTTGCAATCCTTCATTCTTTGATTTACTTCTACTCCCCACCACCCATCTGCCTGAGAGCCAGTGACGTCACCCGGCTCTCGGGAAGTCTCATGAAAGCAAGCCAGCCAATGCGGCAGCTTGATAACGATGTAGAGTGTGTGTGCACAAGAATTCCTGAGAGCCAGATTACATCATCATGCATGTGCAGTGTACATTACTATCAGGTAGACGATTCTGACGTCATTGGCTCTCAGGCAGATGGGTGTGGGGAGTGTCACCTATGTTGCACTGGGATGATGCTATTTAAAGACTACTAAAGCAGTTACAGACTACTAATTACCAACTTATAAATAGTTTAAATTACAACTAACTTTAATGGAAAACTGGAAGCCGATTCTTCATAAATGTAAAGCATTTATATGGGTTATTCTAGTAATTTCATAGAATTTTATGTTTATTGGTGTGTATACAGGCAGACATTCCCAATACATGTTTCCAGGGTAGCAGGCAGGGAAAAGAGTCATGGTTGGCACAGTTAAGTATTTACTTAAGTTAAGGCAGAGGTCAAAGCAGGCAGCAGATAGAAGAGTCAGAAAAACAAGCAGAAATATGACTATAAACATTGGTCCATTAACTGGGCACATGTACCACTTACTATGAGAAAGGCAGAGTGGAGGAGGAGACCAGTGTCAAGGAGCACAGCACCGGCCATTGAGAAAGGCGAGTCAGGTGTTTTTCTGTACTGTGCTCTTCAAATTATTATTATAATTAATCTAATTTCTTTTCAGTTTTTATTTCAGAAATTATATTTTGAGTCACTTATAGTACATCTTATAAAAATAAAACATGTCATTCTTAATTTTTTCTCTAATTAAATGTTAATGCTGACAGTTACAGATTGAGAAAAGTGATATTAGGCTTTTGTAAAATATAAGTTTTGAAAAAGAAAAACTGTCATGATTTTGAATTTGGGAATTTGGAAAGCAGAAATATTCTGCAGTAATTAGTTTACATTGATTTAATGGATCATTGTGGTTGATCCGTCCAACACAAAAAGATATTCTTCATGACGTTGCGTACTGCAAACCGGCAACTAATTGCGTGTTGTCACAATCTAATGTATAATTATAACTTGTATATGTCATATTGCCCTTTTCATTAACTGCTATTAGAGATTAACTAATGGTTGTGTGAAAAATAATTGTCATTTAATGTGCCCTCTTACCCAAGAGTGAGTTTTGGCATCTATTTAAAATGTACGATTTAACCATACTAGGCTTTGAATATCATTACGAAAATATTTCACAGTTTACTTGCAGTTGCTATCTAATGCCCTATTCTTATGTGTGATGGCGGCAGGTCAGATACAAAGCTCAGTGTGTCTTGGCCTTGAATTTGTGGGGTATATAAAAATACAACAAATACCTTAACAGTGATACCTGGAAATGGTGAAGAATCTTAGGTAAAATATTAAAAAGTTTACTACTGTAGATATTTAGATAATTTCTAAAACCTTTTATTGTGGCCTATTATGTGTTCTTATCCTTAAATTTCTGTTACATCTTAATGTTTTATTGTCTTATTTTTGTAAGGCCCTTTGTGTACCCACAATTAAAATTGCATTTAAAAGTTAGAATACATTATATCTTCAAATTCTCAAAGGATTGTTCACAGCTGGGTTTGAAAGAAATCTACTACTGATTTATAGCTGTATTAACCCCCAAGGCTCCTGTAGTTTTGTGAAAAATTAACTTTAATCTTTATGTAAATCAAGCGCAAGTGCTTTGCAGTAATCATTAGAGCCCCTGTGGTCTCTGGGGTTCTGGCTATTACACACCCCCCTAAACTACTTTTCCCTTCTCCCTCTCCTTGTTTTAATCTCACAGCAGCAGAATACTCTATGCAAGATCAGGGCCCCTCCTGATCAGGGAGAGTGCAAAGTAGAGATGAATAGGAGAAGTTCTCCAGTGAAGTGGTAGAAGTTCTCCCTGGAAACTGAAGGGGCTCTGGAGATGCCTCTTGGAACACTTGCATTTGATTTACATTAAGTAAATGTATAACCTAACTAGAGGAGCATAGCTACTTCTTAAAGGAGTTGTCCACTTTGAGAAAATAATTGATCTGGTGTTTTTAAGGAAAAGTTGCACAACTTTCCAATATACTTTCTAAATCTATTCCTCACAGATTTCTAAATCTCTGCTTGCTTTCCTGCTATAAAAAGCTTCTATGTTTACTTCCAGTGGACAGAAATCTCTCCATGGTCACACAGGTGCATGGCTTGTTAGTATCACAGAGAGTTATCAGAGCTGTGTGAGATATAACGAGCCGTGCACCTTTGTGACCATGGACAGATTTGTAAACATAAAAACTTTCTATAGAATGACAGCAAGCAGAGATTCAAGAAACAGTGAGGAATTGATTCAGAAAGTATATTGAAAAATTGTATAACTTTTCCTTACACAAACTTATCAATTATTTGCTGAAAGTGGACAACCCCTTTAAGGGTGAAAACAGTTATAAACAAGTGGTGGATTTACTTTAAATTTGCTACATATTATTGCAAGTTGGCACTTTGGATAATTTAAGACTGGGGGAAGAAGTACTGTATTTACGGTGGATTACCTGTAGTGGAATAGGTGGAGCATGCCCACTAATTTCATCTTATAGGAGGGGATTTAAACAAATCCTATCCAGATATTGTTGAAAAAAGCCTGAAGCATAAAATGATTTACTCTGCAGATTTTAAAAGCTGTAACAGAAACCAACTGTTTTATTTTACTGCAACCAGAATGTTCTGGCACATGGTTCCTCAGCCTAATGGAGAGAAGCATCTCCCAATTCATCCCACAAGTGTTAACAGTTATATGTCTCCTTATAAGCTTGCAGGCATTCTTCTACTTTCTTATTGGTTATTTATCTGAGGTGTTTGATTGTCAGGTCCTAATCGACCCTTAGAAAGAAGGGATTAGACTCCATCATTGGTGAAAGGGTTAGATGATTTTGGTAAAGAGAAAAAAACTGAGGTTTTGCTGGTGGAATACAGGAAAACAATAACATGAAAACTTAATACTTATGGGAAGAACATTTAAAATAGAATATTCAGGATATGAATTTTGTCCAGAAGACATGTTGTGAGTTCCTTTTCAGCCTTAGATTTGTTTGCATGAGCCCATTGTATACCAGTTATCTGCAGAACATTTCTCTCATAAACATCCTTGCTTAGCCTTTCAATGAAGACATTTGACATATTTCTCACCACTTTACATTTATCAATAAGTTAATTTCAGTGTTATTGTTTCCATTGACTTACAAAACGTGTGAAATAGTGTCCTAGGCACTAATCTCTTCTAGAAGGAACTAATGCATTACTAATGCGCCTTTAGTCTCACTGGTACATTAGGAATATTGAATTAACAGGTGCAAACCTTCTATATCTAGTATGTAGAGATCTGAAAATAAACAATATTAAAATAAATCAATATTCCCATAGGCTCTTTGTAAGCATCACACAAACCACTGCAGGAAGTTCACAACATTAATGATATGCATTTGAATGCATTGGTTTGTTGGATGCTAAGGCCCCTTCCACACTTGCGTTTTTCGTGCGCGTTTTCTGGGCGTGCTTTTTAAGTGCAGAATTTGCATTGCATGCTGACCCATTGTAATCAATGGGCTTTTTCAGACTTGCAAGTCACGAACAAGTCACGCGCGTGAAAAACGCACCATATAAGTCTATGGAGATGCATCAAAAACGCATTGCACTCTGAGACACATGCAAGGGCAATGCAAGTGAAATGCGTTTTTCATGAATCAATTGCCATAGAAAAGATAGAGCTCAGTCCTGAGTCATTTAACATGCATTATCTGAACGTGAAAAACGCATTGAAATTGCACTGAAAATACATTGAAAACGCACGTGAAAAACTGAGACACTGAACAAACTCTGACTGAAAACTGATTGAACTCTGATGCAAAATGTGAGTTTTTCACTGACCAAACACTGATCGCACCCTGATGAAACTCTGACGGGATCTTCAACGCAAGTGTGGAAGGGGCCTATGACTTGAGCTTCCCATGTATCTTAGACGCAAGACTTTGACGGGCGAGTAAAAAGATTTACAAAATTTTGTACAAATAATCAATCGTGGCACAAATGGAGTAAAATTATGAAGATAAAAAGAAAAAACCCTATCTTTCAAAATCAATATTTTACTGTGGGCAGAGCTGTATGGGGGCTTGTTTTCTGCCTAACAAATTTTATTTCAAAATAAAAGTAATTCATTTTTCATGGCATTTACTGGAAAGCTGGAAAAAATTATAAATGATCCAAATAAAACGAATAATGTATTCTTTGGACCGGTATGATCATGGAGATACCAAATCTAAATAGGTTTTAATATGGTATAATAGATTTTTTTTAAAGTAAAACCTTTTGTATAATGAAAATGTCTTCAATTTGCCCTGTATATTTTGGGGACTATACAACCATGTGATCACTTTTTATTCAATTATATATGTGTTGCAAAATGGCAAAAAAGTGGGGTTTCAGACATTTTGGCGCTATTTTCTGTAAAGGGATTCATCGCTGAGAATAATAGGTTTTATATATTTTATATTTTGGGGCTCTTGGGATAGCTAACATGATTTCATTTTATATCAGTTTCAGAGAAAAGGAGGTTGATTTAAATTTTTATTTGTTTTTATTTATTATTTTAGTTCATTTATTATTTTTCTCAGACAGAATATCTGAGATTCCTCTCAATCCAGAACCTAACAGCTATGATTTTTAGGACTGTAGGAAAATATGTTACATGATTGGAGGTCACACTAAGTTTAAGGAAGTTAGAAGCTGTAGTTAAAAAATAGGAATATCTCAAAATTTAGGCATGTGCCCCTCCCTTCTAATATTCCTCCGTTATAGACCAGGATGGGCAATAAACCTGTCTTTCCAAAAAACAGAGATCCTATTGTAAATATTAATGGTGTGTAAATTCTCTCTACATCTATTAACAAGGTCAGCAAGCAAGAGGTAGTGGCCTCTATCTTACAGGTCATAGCTAGAAAAACCCCTCTTGCTATACACATCAAAGGAATATGTGTCATAATTTTTTGGCCACCTTCCATTCCATAATAATTCCATTCACCTCTCTTCTATAAATGTTTCAAATTCCAAGGGAAAACTTCATAGTAACAGAGAGCAATTAAATAACTCCATAAATATTATTACAGTTATTCTCATGATTACAATGTATGCATGCAGGACATCAAGATAGAAAAGATGGTAGTAAGACCAAGTCTGTTTAATGCCCGAATAGCAAGATATCAGAATATAAATATTCTACAGGGGTCATCCATGCATCTTGGGGGTGTGGCCTCCTTGGGCTGAATCCAGCAGCTCATCCCCATGCTTTCTCAGCATTCAGCAGTATTGTCATGCGACAAGGGTGACATTGTCTCAGGTTCTTTACCTTCTAGCATTAGCAAACTGTACACAATGCATATACCTGATCACATGAAATCACAGCATTCATGCATGGAGGCATGGGGAGGAGTAGAAGTCCACAAAGACATGCTGTTATTTCATTTATATGCATGATATTTTTACATTGTATGTATTTAGCTGTTTAATTGTTACCTTTTTGTATGATAGCTCCTTTTGTTTTTAACCTCTGTCCTTTTTGATATTAAAACTTCATTCAATAGGAATCTTCTTGTGTTCTAATGATTCCATATCTCAGAAGAGACCTTACCTGAAGTGAATTATTAACTGGTTAGTGTTATATTGTATTTGGCCAGAGTCTACGCAAGGTGTCTCATCAGCTTTTAATATGATGAGTGGTGGCAGCTAAATTCACTCAGGTTCTGTAGTGAAGAGAGGTATGAGAGGATGGACCAGCATGACCTGATAATCTCCCTTCCTGAATTTAAGTAAATGATCCTGACAGAATTCTTTTAATTTTTGCCTCAATGTGACAGAACCTAAAACAATTTTCAAGGGTAAGGGGGTGAATTTATTGCCACGTTATCTGGTTTCTTGAACAACTTTTTGAGACTTTTTTTCTTGGTTGATAATTTTATGGCTTAGCTTCGGCAAAAAAGGCTCAAAAAGTGGCACAACGAACCAGACACCATTGACTTTGAGGTGTATGACATGTAACTGCTAAGCTGTGCAGTCATCAAGCTTTGCACCTGTATAGATGGCAACCACCAGTTTGCATCCCTATTACTTATACCTAAACACAATTGAGATGGTACTCACAACTTTTTCATAACCATTATTGTTGTCCACCCACTGGAGTACAGTTTGAGCTCTTTGAACTCTACTGGTTTACCTACTATTTTTACTACCTAAACACAATTAAGATGGTACTTGCAACTATTTTATAACAATTATGGTTGTCCCCTTTTAACTCTGCAGGTCTATTTACTACTTTTACTACCCAAATACAATTGAGATTGTACACGCAAATATTTTATAATTTCATTATGGTTGTCCATCCGCTGGAGTACAGTTTGAGCTCTTTGGACTCTGCTGGCCTATCTCTACTATTGTGCAAAAATGGTGTGAAAAGATGTAACACAGTGTAACACAATGATTACACTTAATGTACATATAGAAAGCTTTAGAAAAAAATCGCATTTGTAAAATTTTGGTTTGTTCCATTTTGAAGGTTTGGAAAATCTATGCTTAAATTCAGCAGCTTTATCTGTAGGCCAAAACAGAGTTGCATGCTCTTACATTTTAGAACCTGTTGCATTACCAGTTCTTCTTCATCTTTATCATATTTTATGTAAAGACAGAAAATGTTATGCAATGGTGTGTTATGTTATACTAGACTAAATTCATTCAGTATTCTGGATGGCAGAAAACAAAGCAGACACCGGGAAGACTCTCTCAATGGCTTTATACTCAGGTCAACAATGTTGAAATTTAATTAATGTTTCCAGTTTCCACATTTCTATACTTTATAAAGTACAAGTTACTTGGAATCCATGTACCTCCAGTTGACATCTTTGTCGATTTTTATCTTTGTTGTTCTAGCTCTGCCTACAACTTCCCTCAGACATTTCTTAATGCTGTCAAATCAGAAACTTTGATCTTGTAACAGCACTACTAGGATCATTAAATGTTACCTGAGTGAAATTCTTTACTGCTGCTCTCAGGGTGGGTGTATTGAACCAGTGAGGCTTTAAATGCATTTAAAATGGTTCCACATGGAATTCTCTCAGAGCTAGGGGGATCTAATCATCCAGCCTTACCAAAAAAGAGACAGGAAATGGTGTAATTTAATTTATTATTTGTAAATGTATCACACTCTTATAATGGATGTTGAGCAGAAAGGGAAAGTTATTGAGCGCAGAGCTACAGTAAATGTGAAATTTACCTGAAATACACCATAAAGTAATATTCAAAAATCTGCTAAAGCAATTTTTATGAAGCATAAAATAATTATAGTGTGTTCCTCGTAGTAAGTACAGACTCTAAATGCCTTAAGAAATGTCTCTGTCTATGTATTTGATGCTGAATGAGGAGGGATACATGGAAAGTAAATCAGCTTCAGAGAGATGCTTATTGAAAGTACATACATAGAAGAACTTTATTATAAAATAATTAATAAAGTAAGGTATGGACATTTTTAGGATCAATGGAAAAAACGTGTAAGGTACATAAAATGCATTACAGGCAGTTCCCGTGTTATATACGTTCTTTAGGTTTGTTCTTAAGTTGAATTTGTATGTAGACCAGAATTGCATATTTTATAACTGCAGCTCCAGACAAACTTTTTTTGTCCATATGTCAATAAGATTTTCAAAATTCCTTGCTGTAATTGAAAGAAGGATTATGAATAAAGCTTAAATTACAGACGTCTTACAGCTGATCATTGTAACCTCGGACTGAAGTAAAGCATCCAGCGGGCTTCACCAGAGGTCACGGTGGACAGAGGGGACCGTCTGTATTATATGCCAGTTTTTGTAAATTCCCAGTACATTTCTACGTGCACAGCCAGGAATTCAGATATATTAGTGGGAGTGTAGAAGGTATAGGGTATCCCTAGGGTGACAGAGCCGGGGGGGGGGGGTTCATCATGTGCAGGGGGTATAACAACTGCTGCACTATTTGCACTGTTTTTATACACACTGTGATGAATTAAAGGGTACTTACAATATTATTTTCTTGACCACCTTGACAGAAGATTATGCTTAAAGAAGAGGACTGTTGCAATATACAGTAATGGTGTATCCCTCCCTCATGACTATTAAATAGTTCTGCCCCAATATGTTTGGTGTTTATGTTGAACCATTACACAGACTTTTGTGATGCAGCCATTTTCTTCAGCTGTGACAAAAAAGACATATTTAAGAAATATTTTTTAAATGGAATGCACATTTTTAGTATACAGATCTTTACTTTTGTAGTTCAGTCTGGTGCAGATGAATGGTAATGAGCTGCAATACCATATACAGCCACTATACAATGTAAAGAGCTATGACTGGTATACTGTGAAGAAGCCACAACACTTACCCTAACGCTTTCACCTATTTTATAAACAGACTGATGGAGGAGTCAGCAGTCAATAGGATATTAAGTGATCACCTAAAATTCCTTGAATGTTCAGCTTGAGATGCTTTGGAATTGATAACAATAACAGATGGTCTGTAAATCTGACCATACATGTTATTTTGTTGTTGAGTTATTGTGGACAGTGACAGGGAGGAAAGTGTCCCCCATATGGTTACATCTGACACCAATACTTTAGGGATCCCTACAAAGATATCCCAACAGAGGATCAAAACCAAGAGTAGAAAGACATCAGAACAAAAGTAGACGTCCTGGGGGAAAAGATTTTCCAAAATCCTCTAGGTCCCCCAATAACCCTTTAGAAGGTAACAGAGAGCAGCTCCTCCATAAGATAATGAAACACAGCCCTACCACAATAAAACCTACAACATCTTGCTCAGTGCTTCTACTTTCCTCAGACCTGGAAGCAAGGCCTCATAACCCCCATACACAAGAGCGGGGACAGGTATGACCTGGCCAACTACAGAGGGATCTGTGTCAGTATTAACCTGGGAAAGCTGTTTAATAGTGTCCTGAGGACAGCTTCCTCACCCAGCACCAAGTCCTCAGCAAGAGCCAAGCTGGATTCATGCCATATCATTGCACCACTGACCACCTCTGTACCCTGCACAGCCTCATCCAGAACCACATTCACAAGGCAAAGGTGGGAAGGATATATGCTTGTGTTTATAAACTTCAAAAAGGCCTTTGTGGCACTCCGATCTCCACCTGAAACAACTGGATAGCGGAAAAGGTAGGGAAATCTATGATGTCATCAAAAGCTTCCACGCCGAGAACACTTGCAGAGTGAAGGCAAATGGAAGGTGAATAACCTATTTCCATAAGTGCCAAGGGGTCAGACAGGGCTGCAGCCTAAGTCCAATGCTCTCCAATATCTTCATCCATGAGCTGGCTGCAGCCCTAAAGTCCTGCTGAAATTATATCCATCCTGGTGGGGGAAAAGGAGACCAGAATGGCCATAACCACATAATATGTCACTGCTTGCCATAGGCTGAGCGACACATGATATATCACAGACTAATGTAACCCCACACAACACCGGACCTCACACACTCCCATCACTCTGCACCCCATGTCCCACATCCCTCACCACGTCTCCCCCTGTTCTTCAAATGCTTTGGCAAAGCTAATCTTTATTTATCCCTTCCAATAATGCTTCTTTGATTTGATATAATTTGATTGGCAGTTAATATCAAAATATCAAGTCCTCATCTCCCCCATGGTTTCCTGATTTGGTTGAAATTAAGACCACATAGGCAACTTCAAAATATATTTGTGGAAAAGCCAAAGCAACTTTATTCATATAACCCTGAAATCCAATATCTCTAGATACATGATGATACTGTAAATAGAAAAATAGATGTGTGCAATGTGTATCATGAAATGTATCCAATTGGGAAGACAAACAAAATGGATGGAAGGTAAAAAGTGGTCACATCAATATCACAACAGAAGGTAGATTCTTTTTCTATTCTATGTATAATACTGCAGCTTGCAACAAGATTGAACATAGCAATCTGTGAACATAACTAATCTAGCTAGCGGAAAAGATGCTAGATTGGCCCTGCACACAACAAAGGGATAAGCTCCAGACATAATATACAACATTTATGTTTTCGAAAGCATTAACTATTTTTCATTTCATTTTTATGGACTGATGTGGTCTAAACTTAACATTGTATAACTCAATTTCAGACCAATAAAATTTACCAAGTGGAACCGAATTATGGTAGTACATTTTGTCACAGCAATAAATTGGTAAACGGCTTCATTTAATGCGTTCCTATCTGTAAATTTTCTTATTAAAAATTTAAGGTTTTCTGTATAGACAAGTGTAAAATCTCAAATGTTATTTTAGCAGTACATCCCAAAAAACTGTCTTGAATAGCTTCCCTATGTATACTAAAATTATTGGCATATGTTCTTGCGAACTGCAGATAATAAAGTCAGACCAGTGTAAAATGTCCCTGTTCAAGCCATATATCCTTAGAATCCAGTCGCATATGCCAGAGAATTAATGAAACCCACAGCATAATTTTTCTATCCAGTAGAACTATCTGATAAGGTAATGTCTGATGATAAATTGAGTTTATAGTCAACTGCTAGATTCAATCTTTGGCTTTAAATCTCTCAAGCTAACTTCTCTTTACACCCCAGACAAAGTCAGACGAGAATACAATAAATGTCACTGGAATCAAATCTATTGTGACAATGTTTGATCTCTAGTGAGACCTGCCTTTAAATAGAGGTTAGATCAGTTCCTAATAAAAGCTATACAGATATACAATGTAAACTTCATCTAACAGATAAATATCACTTTTCCTTATTCCTTTTGCACATTTGCAGTTTATTTTAAAAATGCACAGTAAGCACACCTTAATATTTTATTATGCCATATAGTTATAGACATGGTTTAATATCTTAAAATCAAATATTCCCTGAAGTGCAGTGTGTGTATTATTGCTTGATGTGAATTACTCTGCTGTGAAACAAGAAAAGCCATGTGATCTTTATAGATCCAATGAAAGAAGATTATTACCTAAATTTTATATAATCATAAACTCCCAGGGCATTACAAATAATGCAGACTGAAAGAGTGTGTGTAGCTTTATTTAATCTATTTGAATAACACTGAAAGATGCTAAATGTATTTTCGGATGTATAAATGAAATCATGGTTGCTGAACTGTACTGAGATTTAGATTAACACAGGTTCATATCTGTACATGGCATCTGAGGAATTCGGTAATGGGATTTGTTAATGGGATTCTGTTATAAGTTAAGTAAGTTTAAATTATTTATATTTTTGAGATCCAATATATTTAAATACTTCGTATATGGAGCTGGTATTGTGTCACTAATGTTTTCAACTCCTTATAGTAAACCTGCTGTATCATAGGTACTGCTATTCAGGAGTGTTATAATATGTAGCGTTTGAAGTGTACGGTATGTTAGTCTTGTTTACAGATCACTTTTACGACAACTGCATGGAATTATTATTTAGTAAATGTACTAAATATATTTTGCACTTAAAGGACACCTGTCATCAGGTCTGTATCACTTGTCCTGTCACTACTACCTGTTGGAGCAGCTCAGTAGGATTCCATCCCAGCCTTTATCTAGTTATTTGATACATTAATCATTATAAAATAATCTTTTCTTTATTATGTAAATGAGGCTGGTCACATGGTCAGAGGCAGTGATGTCACCCCTGTTCCCCCTCCCCTCTCCTCCCTCTGCTCATATCTGTGTGTAATGTATAGTAAAGCATTGCTAGTGTGTGTGCTGTATCTGCTGGCATGCTGCATCCTCCTAATACACAGAGACACAGACATGAGCTACACAAGTACCTGACATGTTCTGCTATAACATGAGACACAGACATCAGCTAAACAAGTACCTGACATGTTCTGCTATAACACGGCTGCATCCTGGAACTGTTTTATCTCTCCTATACACACACACATGCACACACAGGCTCCAGGAGGCGTGGCCACCAGCAAGCACATAGAGCAGCTATCACATCATTATACAGCCTCACATCATTACACAGGCTGTCAGTCATGCACTGGGGGTGTGGCTGTGCCTCCCACTCATGAATAAGCCGGACAGCTTGAATATGCTGATGACTCATTGGACATTTCATAGGTCATTTGCATACAGCTTTAAGACCTCATTGCTTAGGTTTACAGGCCTGTAGAGGGACAATGAAGGGATAGAGGCAATGCTTTCTAATGGCAGTTTATGAAAATATATTTAGATTAGGGGGTTATTTAGAATGACAGGTTCTCTTTAAAGTAAATGGCTTTTTCCCATATGTTTCCATGTACATTAGATGGCAAGCACCATGTAAAGTTGCCAGTTCCAAATAGGGCATTAAGTAAAAGATGGTTAGCTTTGTGAATTAATAATGAAGTTATTTAATATTTTCCTTTTTGCCAACCTCTGAATCTTGATCTTCATTAATTTCTGGTTCTCCCAGATACATTTTTACTTACCTTTGAAAGCTCCATGTTTCAAGGCAACTGTAACTGTATATAGTTTTAAAAAGCCATAGAAAAAAATGGAGATGAAGCAGCACTCTGTGAAAAATATTTTTTTTATTCCACTGAAATCAACAAGCAACGTTTTGCCCTCTCTATGAGGGCATTGTCAAGCCTGCTACTATAGACACACAAGTGCTGCTCCATTACATTTCTTTTTATCTTAAAAAGTAATGTACTTCACTGGTAATCAGGACCAGCCACTCACAGCGGCAGAATATTGATCAGATGATCTTTGTATTCTACGTAGTTAGGGGTGGTTGAATATTTAAAGGAAATCTACCATCAGGGTAAAGGATTGTAAACCAAGCACACTGACATGCTGGCGTGCGTCCCCTCTGGCAGGATCTGCTCTTTCTTTAGCTTCTTAGTACCTTGTTTTTAAGAAAAAGAAAGGCTTTTAAAATTATGCAAATGAGCCTGAGGGTCTCTGGGCTCCATAGGTGTTAATTTTAAAAGCCTTTTTTTCCTCAAAAACCAGGGCATAAGCAGCTAAAAGATCCTGCCAGAGAGAGCACACACCAGTATGTCAGTGTGCTTGGTTTACAATCTTTCATCCCGATGGTAGATGTCCTTTAACACTAGGATTTTTAATGTAAACTTGAATCTTCATTGGCTGACCATTTTTTCCTATCTCTCTCCTGATGCTACCAGAAATAAGGATGGGCAGGTTAGGTTTGAAAACAGCCATCCTTCCTGACCTTAAAAGAGCTCTCTGTATATGGCTTATTCCACTTTGCTGATAGGAGAAGACATTTGATAGGTGAAGCAAAGTATGCATAGGTGAAAAGGAGAATTTTCCACAGCCATCTAAATTGTATTGCCACCATTACTCTGTTTGCAATATAAAATATGCTAGCATTGTATAATCCAAATTTACAATAACATTATTAATGGTACTAAGGCTCAGTTTGCACCTGTGTTCAGTAGTGTGCTCTATTTTTTCCATTATCCATTATTATTATTCATTATTATGCGTAGAAAAAATATAGCAGCAGCTTTTGTCCTTATTGTCGCTATTATATCGAAGATGTGATGGAAGGCAACCTGTCATACATTAAAGTCAATGGGTAACTGAAGTTGAATGGAAGACCTAAAACAGAGAAACAGGTGTGAACTGAGCCTTATATTAAAGTATATACAAAATAAAAAATAAAGCTCACTAAAATTTAGATATTGAAGTGTTAAAAAAGAATATTGCTATTACTAAAAGGAAAAGTATTACATCGTTCTCCTTTGCCCTCCAACTGTTGAAGATATTATTAAGAAATATTTATGCATCATGAATAAATAACATTTTCTGAGCAGTGTAAATAATGTGCCGAGTTTATTTTATTATATACTGTACATCAATATGTTTTAGTTATGACCCTGAGGAAGAAAATATGCAAAATGAACTGTTAGTGTATTAAGGCATTTTTTTCCGAGGGATTTAATATAGCAGGAGGCATTTAACCTTTAGAAAAGTTTTCAATATAATTTAGATACATAATTTTTCTGTTATGAGTTAAATGTTTGGGGGGACTTAAAAGACAATTATGATGTATTAAGCCTATGCACCCAAATCATGGTAATTTACAATCTAGTTTTATGGTACTAATAACTAAGAACGTATCTATACTAATTTGTTGATTATTTTACATATATAAGAGAGGATAACCTTAAATTTTATTTTGTGGGTATCATCAGAAAATGGCTTATTTTCTATACAAGCTTAAATGTGAGTCCCTTCAAGACTGTTTTTAGCACAAGGATGAGGCTAGCAGCACAGGGCACAACCATAGAGAATGTCTACAAAACATTGCAGTCAATAAGAGGCATAGACTACTATTAATAGCTATTAAGATAGCTAAATAACAACTTAGACAACATGGCTGCCCTAGGAACTGGAAAACATGAAAAAATGTTGAAATTTCTGACAAAATGACACAACCTCTTTATTTTAGGGTTCAGTATGAACACAGATACATGAAATTTATATAGCTTTGCAATAGTTTTTGTTTTGTTTTTCTTTGTTATCTAGGTTAATAAACTCTAGGGGGTCTGATTGCTTATAGAAATACTGCAATAAATTTAATGACACCAATTCTTTGTTTTAATGTCTGCTGTATAAAACTACAGACACCCATCCAATTTGGAGAGGACTCAGTCCATGAGGCCTCTCAATACATATACGGCATGCATCATTAAAAAGGTTAACTTGATACATCAACATTTCTCAAATGAAGAAGAAGTTATACGTGGTAACCATTTTATAGTGATGTAGTAAGTGCCAGTTAATTTTTTATTAAGAAAAAAATATTACTTACAGGAAACTGCCTCAAGGTCTTCCTCAGGGATAAAACTGTTATATTCTGCTTTTAGCAGAAACTGTCAGATTATTACTTCATTTTATTTGAGATATTATATTTTTTATTTTATAAAGATACAAATATACAGATTAGCATATTATGAAAGAGTAAAAGTCATCTTTGTGTTATATGATAATACCATTTATCCTGGCAAATGAGAAACAACCTTGGGTATTGATCAAAGCTATAACTGTAGGACAATGGGCCTCCTGGCAAAGAAAAAAAGTGGCACCCTTTGAGTTGCATAAGTGCTTTGCTTTCACTCGGCATGATATGAGTTACAGTGTTTCAGCAAACTTTTTTTATGGCTTCTCGATGAGTTTTGGAATTGCATATTACATTGCTTCAGCGTGCTTTCGGATTCAAGTCAATCTTTGCTGCATCTTTTTGCCATTGGTACAGATAATGGTAGATAAGGTCTTCCCTGAGGCACAAAGTCAAATATATACAGTAGTTAGTGTTAAGTAGCACCAACCCCCACCCTTGAAATGATTAAAGATAAATGCGCTATTACATTGTATTTAGATGGAAAGCTTGTGGAATGTTGTGAGATGAAGTTAATAAAATAGCTATTAGTACAGTAAAAAAAAATCTTTTGCAATTATAAAAACCATCTAAGATTTTCTAGCTTTTCCATCCTATCTAAAATATAGCTTAATTTTAATTAACTTGTTCTATTTCTAATTAGCAAAGAGATAATTAGTAATTACATTTAGAATAAGAAGCTAATATTGTTATTTAAAGGGGTTTGCCCATGAAAGAACATTCTCAAATTTCAATCCCATTGTGATGTTTACACAATAAAAATAATTTTTACCCTTACTTTACAATTTTACTGCTGTTTCAGCTCCTATCACTCAGTGATGGTCAGTGTAATATTCCAGAGTATGGGCAGGGACTCTCTATGGAGACACTTCATGATTCCTCTGTGCTATGAGCTGCTGTTTGGTGACAATGTGGTTAGATTATCAGGGTACTTTCATTAAGCCTCTGAACATTCACTATAATCTGACACGTAGAAAGAGAAATTAGACAGATCAAAGATGAGATGATGAGATCCATGAGATGCCTAATACACATGACATTCTAAGCTCTACTATAACAGCCATAACATGCAGTGCTTTATACATATATGATATATGCCCCCTCCCCTGAATAAAAACCTTATCTGTCTGGAGCTTGCAGCTTTACTCTCCTCACAATGGAGATTTACTTACCCGGTACAATCGCGATCCAGCGGCGCGTTCTCTGTGGAGGATTCGGGTCTTCCGGTGATTCACTAAGGTAGTGTGCCCGTTGTCCCCTAGGTTCCGCTGCTGCACTGAATTCCGTCGGAGTTCATTGAAGTTCACCAAGCCAGGCCGGGTGCAGGTAAGCGCATGTCAAGCGACACATTTTTAAAAAAAAAGATACGGCGGTTTCTCCGAATCCGACGGGTTTTCCGACGCCCATGCCCTCGATTTCCGTTGCGTGCATGCCGGTGCCGATGCACCACAATCCAATCGCGTGCGACCAAAATCCCAGGGCAATTCAGGGAAAATCTGCGCAAAACGGTAAAATTCGGGTAACCCGACGTAAAAAACGCAAAGTGTCTGCGTGAGCTCATCCTGTAATGCAAGGGTGGGGGTTGGAGTGCAGAGACCAGCTCAGTCCAGTGTCTGAAAGGAGAACAATATGTATATCCGACCCTAAAGTCATAACATTCGGGGTCGGATCAAGGGGCAATGAAATTGTGTATACCAGGACTGATAGAGACATGTTGTAATTATATCTGTGAAATTCAATATTTTTGTTCATAACAGTAACCATTTAGTGTTATTTTATGTAATCTGCTTTATATATAAAAATAATGATACACTTAGTATCATAGTCATAGTATCATAGTATATAAGGCTGGAAAAAGACGCAAGTCCATCAAGTCCAACCTTTAAGAATCTTAATTCTTAATTCTTAAATTAATTAAGACAATTAGTTAAAAAATAAAATAAAAATAAACCCTGGTATAGTGTTATTTTGTTATCCTGTAACAAAGGATAAAAAATTTAAGAATCTTGTCTTTGTGAGAATAACTCTTTAACTATTGTGCATTATAAAGAGAAATTTTAAATGCTTTTAATAATATATTGAGGAGAATTATAGTAAAAATCCAACAAACCTCTAATACACTTATGTATATATTATATATTATATCCAGCTAACCTGAAATGTACTTGAATGCATGCTGTCTGCTAGTATAGCAAGAAAAGGGGAAAAAAGGGAAAAAAAATCTTTAAAACATTACGTTCCACAAAGCATTTTTATCTATGGACTATAGAATCATCCCACTGTTCACTGACCCCTAGTATGGGTAGATAATAGTATCTAGATTGTGTGGTATAAAAGATGATAGACTGAATGATGTAACACATTCACAAATTCAAAAGAGTGCACAAAGCCAGCACATTGTAGAGTTGTCTGCTTTTATTGGACATGTGGTGTATGGTTATCTATTAATTATAGCATTTTTTGCTGCTGAAAAATTCTTGCTGAGTACTGCACCTGCAGTTCCAGCATGTTGTAATGAGATCTAGGAATATTTGATTCCAGTCAATAGAGAACTAAAAAATTTCTACAGAAATGAACTAAATGGGATTGTAATTAAATAGCCTGTTGAGATCTTAACAAATCCATCTCTAAGCTACAAATTCCCTAAGAGAAATGTGATAATACCAAAGCTGTAATGTAATCATTGCTGTTAAAATTGATGATTTTAGTATTGGCCTAAATGTGTACCAATTATGACCTCTGCTGTACCCATTTATGTTCATGCTAGGTCCTGTGGTGAACTATATACCCACTAATAATCCAGTCATGAACAGACTGTGGCTTCGATGATACTAATATTACTAATTTATTAGTTTTCAGTGAAAAATCTTTGGCTGTCACAAGCAAGATCATATTATCAAAGGAGTTTTAAGGCAGAGAAACCACTGATAAGCTATTTCACTACAGTTATGTCTGAAGTGTAGCTGCTGTCTAGGCTGCATGCAGATGCCCTTTCTATTAAAGGGGTTGGCCAATTTACCTCATGTTTTTTGCAATGTGTGTATAGGTGTGAGGGCAGGATATTAGAGGGGTATTCTCGTCTGGGTATTCACATCCAGTTTCATTAATCTGCCATATATAAAAATTTCTTCAATTAGATGTCATTAAAAAAAATGTTCCTGTGTGAAGATTATTTCTCATAAACGTAGTCATACGATCTCTTAGAAACAAGACTGTGTCCCTGGATAAGGCCACCTCTGCTGAGATTGCACAAAGAAACAAAAGTTTTTGTATCTGAAATGTCCGGGAGTTATTACATGTCTCACAGCCGCCCTGTAGTAATGATCGCTGAAGCCAGGAGGTCAGGCAGGACTCAATAGTGCATGTCTGGCCACTTCTGCCTAAATGTGAGGACGTCGTATCCGAGGAAGCTATCTCGTTTCTAAGGGACCATATGACTACATTTATGAGAAATTATCTTCACACAGGATTTTTTTTTTTAATAACATCCAATTGAAGAAATGTTTACATATGGCAAATGAATTCAAGTACATTTAAATGCCCAGATGGGAATACCCCTTTAAGTAATAGTTAGTTTTGCACTGCTTTTTTGATATGTATCATAGTATATAAGGATGGAAAAAGATGCCATCAAGTGCAACCTTTAAGGATTAAACAAATGTTTTTTCCCCATATCCCATGATATTTCTGCTTTCCAGGCCTCTCTTGAACATGTACACCACAACAACCTTTTGTGGCAGAGAGCTCCATAGTCTTACTGCTCTTACAGTAAAGTGAAGCCTCCCATATTTTACTTCATCAGCCAGATATTTCTGAACATAAAATGCAGGGTCATGTAATCTTAAATGTCCATGAGCAATCGCCCGGCTGGCACCTTATGATAGTATTCATGAATATAAGATTCAGATGCAGGCAGGGTGATTGTTCATGGACAGATAAAGATCACATGACATTCAATCAGGGCTGTCTGGCTGATGAGGTAAAAGACAGAAGGCTTCAATTTACATATCAAGACAGTGGTGCAGAAGTTTTAATATTTGTATATTGGTATATTTGTATATTACCAAATATCCTACCCCAACACATACACACACATTACAAAAAAAGAGTAGCCAATACATTTAAGGTGCAAAAAAACAGCTTTGAATGGGAATATGAAAGAGCCGATCAGCTGGATCACCATTAACTATTGACTCAACATATATATATTGCAAAAACATTTCTCAAAATTAAACAGTATTAGGAGCCCTACGAGTACATGGACCATACATCCACACATTATTCTTAACGATCTATTGATAAGGGTGCCAACATTTTAGATAGCAGTTAACAGAAATTCTTTGGATATAATTTCTGCCCTTTCCAATTTCTTTTTGGTGTGCTCACAATGGCTAGACCATTAAACCTTCCATGATTAAAAGTGAAAAAATTAGCTCAGTACCACATGCCTTTTTCCCCCTTAATAGAAGTGTAAAAGGAGGTAATAGAAGGTCCATTGAAGTCTATGGGGAACTGAAGAGTTTCTGTCCAACAGAAATGACAAACAAATATGCTCATAATCTTAGTTGAGGCTGTGTGAAGAACACTGATAAATACTGGTAGTAATAATAATAATAATAATAATAATAATAATAATAATAATAATAATAATAATAGGGAAGGAAGGTTGATTAGGTAAAACTTTGCACACCCACTACTACTTCCAAGATTAGATTTTTCATGACATATCATTATTATATTTATGGGAGTTGATACTCCTGAAGTCTCCACCAATCAAGAGCGAGTGTTGCTTTCGCTTCAAAGGCCAGTGGCTTCAACTCCGTTGGATAGTTACACCCCATTTAAGCGAAGGGCACTAACAGTATTGCAAAGCACAGACACTTTGCTCAGAGAGCAGTCAAGAGATTGCAGCTCTCATCAGAATACTGTGGTCTCTTTGAACAGCTAGTAAATCTGGTTGTAAGGTGTCAGACTCCTACCAACCCATATTATTCCACATTCTTAAAGAACTAAAGTAATTTCTCATCCATATACAGTAAAATATGATTACTATCATGTTCCATTAAAAAGCATATTGGGTGCTAAAGAATTCTCAGTATGTTTTCAGCACAAATAAAAGTCTTATTTTCTTTATTATGAGCTGGGTTGGGCTGCTTCTATTATAAAATGTCTTTACGGACAAGTCTTTTACCTTTGCTGGTGCCTTAGGGATAAAAGGGAGGAGGGTGAAATACTCTAATGTACCTCCAGATGCAATTTAAAGGACATTGATACATGGCTACCTTAATTTGCTGAGTCAAATACAGTCATTGCAACTCTTACACGCGTTCAATTCATCTGTCCTGTCCTGTTATCCTGAGCATATTTACTTTAAAAAATACTTCTTCAAACCTGCTATTTCAAGGTTGTTTCCTCCAGAAATCTATTCCTTTGTTTTAAATTGGCCGCAGAGAAGAATTATAGAATTGCACATGTTTTTATTTAAATGTCTGTTTACTCGATTTCATCCAAATGCAATTTCCTTTGGAAGAAGAAAGGTTTGAAACTTAGGTCAAGTCATCATTGCCGAAAATTGTATTGTCACCTTTTTAGACCTAAACAGAAGAATAGCAGGGATTTAGGGCTTGATAAAATGTCTTAGGATCTGTCAATATTTGCTTCACATAAAACTATTTCTAGATTTTCAAAACGACTTCTTGTCATGCTTGACATGAACACAACGGGTCAACATTTTTTTTCATGTATTTCAGTCCAATGTAAAATAAAGACTATTCTCACCACATCATTGACAAGATGAGACTCAAGTAAATGACATCATTCTTTGTATATATGAAAGCAATTTCATGCTGTTAAAAACAAGTATACATACAGTAGTATTACACTTATTACAGGGAATCTTCTAGATACAACAGTACTTCAGGAAAAGAAGTGAACAAAGTTGTTTTATGTGTTGCTATTAGACTTATATGATTATTGCTGTTTATTTTTTGTGAATTCTGCATCTGTTTCTCGTTAGCTTAAGTGGTGGATATTGTTGGAATTGTTAAGTATTTTACTTTTTATACCAACATATTAATCGTTAGGGAGGAAAAAAAATAACTTGCTTGTAGGGACAGGAATCCTTTTAGTTGTTGTTTTTACGTGCAATGGTAGTGCAGGATTTTGCTGCTTTGTACCAGTTTAGGTGAATAGGACAAAGCTCCAATACCTAACATTTTTGATAATAAGTAGATTACATGTATGTAGATGGACAAGGTAAACAAAGAATATGGCACATACTTTGTCTGAGTTTTATGGTCTCTTTATACTACCAAGAGTGTGACCTTAACCAATATGATATTGATGGCCTACCTGACAAATTGATTATGAATAGTGTGATAATAGACAGTTCCTATAATGGGGAAGTCTAAAGTGTATGCTACAGAACAAACCTGTAGTTCATCTCAGGGAATGATGGAATTGCAGATGCATAGGCTGAAATAGAGACTGAAAGATCCTGTGTGTGTGACATAATCTCACAGGCTATGACTATGGACAGCCCTAAGGTCCTGAAGTAGTGCAAAGATGTTGATTGTTGGGAGTAAAGCCTGCAGGAGGCATTTAAATGCCATAATCACACTGACCTAAGAATTTGAAATGTTAAATACCTATAATCGGATCTCACTCCACCCACGGTTGTTACACTGGGGTGTTTGTTGTTAGTTACAGCTGACACCTGGTGGTTCGTTATGCCAGCTCAACTCTGGTAACTAATATATCCATCAATGAGCATCAACCAGCCTAACTTAGTGAGAGGTACAGGCGTCCCCAGGTTACATACAAGATAGTTTCTGTAGGTTTGTTCTTAAGTTGAGTTTGTATGTAAGTCGGAACCCTATACTTTATTATTGTAACCCTAGTCAAAAAATTTTCGGTCTCTGTGACATTTGGATTTTAAAAATGTTGGGTTCTCATAAGAACCAGGATTTACAATAAAGCTTAATTGCTTAATTGCTTAATTGTTAAAGCTGATTATTGTAGGATAAAGTACAGTAAATTACCAACTTCCAGAGGTCCGTTTGTAACTAGGGGTCGTATGTAAGTCAGGTGTTCTTAAGTAGGGGACCGCATATTTGTCGCTAAGAGTTTAATTGTCCTAATAAGTTATGTGTAACCCCATCTAGTCCACATAAAACATATTATCAAATCTTGTTTTGTTAGTTGTTTTTTTCTTTACAAATTATTTTAGTTTTCACTAAAATGTAAAGGAAGCCTAATGAATGTGGTTTAAATGGAGTATAATGGAAACCATGAATAGTTAATTGTAATCAATGGACATTATATCAGTAATTAAAGCCATATTCCTTTTAATGGAGTACAGTCCATTTTACTGTTGGGACATAGTTCATGCTGTGTACTGTTTCTGTCAACGACTCTGTGAATAGATAGGGTCTAGCTGTTAATGGTGGCTTGTATATGTCAATCAGCCAAGTGTGGAGGCAGTTTACAATATTTCCTATGCACAATAGCATAGCCAATAATAGCTTTTTTAATACACATTTAGGTCTAACAGATTTAATTTCTTTTATATTATAATATCTGGCTTTGAAATCTTTTCAATTAGTAATAAATGATATGTAACTACTAATTATAGCTTCACATTGTAATTAATTATTGTTTTCATTGAAATTGTAAAAGCCTGGGGAGATTTTAATTGAATGTTCTATGTATATTGATCTCCAAATTTAAAGAAATCCTTTCAGTTGCATGCTATGGATGGTGTCTAATAGAACACCTGTTTCTGCATGCACAAATTCACATAGACAGACATTAGGCCATGAATAACATCTCTTGGTAATTAGCAGTAGAAATGTTTACGAGACATAAATTACTGTTTTATTTTCCAAAAATGTTTTCCTATGACTCATGTGCATAGTTGTGTGCCAGAAATGTGCTCATGATTAAAATTAGATGATAAAATAAATGTGTTTTTTTTTTTTGTGAAACCAGATATCTTCCAGAAGAGTAAAAGATATGGAATGATATGCAAAATAGAGACTCATTTATTGTAAATACATTAAACATAAGCATTGGAATTACAAGATGTTATTAAATGTATAACATGCTTTTAGGTGTTGGAAGTGTACATATACTAAACAATAATGTGCTGCTTGCAGTTTAATGAATGAGAAGCTGTTACCAAGAGTAAAGTACGCATGCTTCATCATGTGATGGTGCAGGAGATTTATCTTTTCTCCTTCTAATTTTCCTATCAGTCTGGTTCCTTTTTTGTCTTGTTTCTTAGTCTTATTTGTAATTGCACATGTCCCTGGTAGTCCAACATTGCAGCCTGGTGTGCAGAATGCAACTTTTTTTTTTAAATAGTTGCAAAGTAGTTTGCCCTGCCTCTTCCTGCCAAGGAGAGCAGGCTTTTGCGCAATTTTCTGCGACTTTGGGAAAAATAAGAAAAATTAGCTAATTACAATTAGCTTTAGTCTAAACAGTTGGATTATTAAGATAACTACAGCGAAGCCATTAAAAAACAGTGCACATGATTGCTGAAAGATGTGCAAACAAGTTGTTGCACACTAACATTGTGTACAAACATATACAAGAAAAGTATTGATACATATGCCCCAAGGTGTATAACATTATGCTGTGCAGTATAATGGGCTTTAATGATGCTTCTCTTATTCCTATATTTATTGATTAAATGGGTGGTATAAATGTAGGTACAGTAAATACTGTTAAAATTAGACAGCAGAGTACATAAAGCAGTCAGCTTAACAATTTAATTGGTGTTTTCACTTTCCATTTTTCCCGTTGTCTGTGCAAAAAAGATATTAGAACCTGTCCTATTTTTTTCACACAGGAAAAAAATTCCCAGAAAGTCTTCTGATAAAATCAAACTTTTTATTTAGGCATTTATATATATAGTGCAAGTCAATTTCATCTTGGTGCAGGCACATCTGCAGACAAGAAATGGACATGCCCGTGTGAATTCACCTTTAGATGTATTCATTTTCCCCATCCTCCATCATTGTCTTCAGGAGTCCGCGCCGCTTGTCTTCAGACTTCCACGCCCGTCTTCTTTCTTCTGCTGGGCGCCCAGCAGAAGAAAGAAGACGGGCGCGGAAGCCTGAAGCCAAGCGGTGCGGACATTGGGGGAGCAGCGCTGCACATCGGGGCCACCGGAGGGTGAGTATATAAGTTTATTTTTTTTTATGCTGGGGGCAAACTGTATACTACTGGGGGCAAGCTATATACCACTGGGGGCAGGCTATATACCACTGGGGGCAGGCTATATACCACTGGGGGCAGGCTGTATATCACTGGGGGCAGGCTTTATACCACTGGGGGAAGGCTTTATACCACTGGGGGAAGGCTTTATACCACTGGGGGCAGGCTGTATACCACTGGGGGCAAACTGTATACTACTGGAGGCAGTGCTGTATACTACTGGGGGCAGTGCTGTATACTACTGGGGGCAGGCTGTATACTACTGGGGGCAAGCTGTATACTACTGGGGGCAGGCTGGGCTGACTGTATACTATAGGGGGCTGGTTGGCTATATACTGGGGGGGTCTGTGACCAATGCATTTCCCACCCTCGTCTTATACTCGAGTCAATAGTTTTTCCCAGTTTTGGTGGTAAAATTAGGGGTCTCGGCTTATACTCGAGTATATACGGTAAATAAATTAATAGAGACACCCTATTTAGAATGTAGGTAGAGGTCGAGATCTCATTGAGTATGGATCTCAGTATGGATCTCTCAGACATTGGTCCCCATGCCTGACTTTGTTTTCAAGATTGCTGTTGGCCTCCTGTGTTTCACATAGTGATCTTCATTTCACCCTTATTGTCTCTCAACCCTTGGAAACATAACTCTGTATTTAATCACACAACATGAGCTAAATATTTTTCTGCATTTTATTGTATAAACTAATAATGGTTACATTATTTTTATGGGCCTAATTTACCTTATTCACCCAGTAAAGTGAATGGGTCAGGAAAAAACTAAATATCACAAATGGAATCATACTCGGTCTTAAATTACATGGCCCAGAATCACATTGACCTTCTAAACTAAGCTATAAAACTGTGCTGGATGTATTGCAGTGGTTGATGCTAAATGATACATCAGGTGTAGTTTAAAATTGTCTATTCTAAGATTATGTTGCCCAACTTTAAGACAGTGATCGTAAATGTACACGTTCATTGTTAAATTCCATAACTGAAAGCAAACAATAAATATACCCAGATTACATTAGTGACAAAAAATAATTTGGAATATCTGAAAAAGCCAACATGATGGTTGACTTTCATGGTTGACTTTAAAAAAAAGAGTAAAGATATGAACCAAGTAACCCACGTTCACCTAACATCTGGTCAGGGTTGACGCAAGGGAAGGATGCGACGTAGCTACTTCACGCAGGTCAGGTACAAGCTGAACAGTAATCAATCTATGTAACCAACTTCACACTGAAAGTCACAGCCTTTTATATTAAACCACCTCTAAATCAGAAATATCATGAGAAGGGTACCGCTCCCCTTGTGTAACTTCTATCTTGATCAGTTTTTTTAGCTACTAAAGAATGCAGGAAATTTGCTTGCAAAGCGTACACTCTATTATGGATGTTTTTGCCCAAAATTTTACTTTTATGTTCAGGTATAATAACTGTAAATAGTTATGGAGATGGTGGTGCTTGTTATAAACCATTGGCTTTTAACCCGTTCACAACTTGGCCCTTTTTTGGTTTTGTATTTCCATTTTTCACTCCCCAAAATTTCAAAAATGTATCACTTTTAATTTTTCAATGTACATAGTTATGTGAGTGCTTGTTTATTGTAAAACAAATTGTACTTTGTGGTGACTGTATTTATTATATCCTGTTGTGTACTGGGAAGCAGGAAAAAAATTCCAAATGTGGCGAAATTAGCTAAAACCACTATTTGCGCCATTTTCTTGCAAGCTCTATAGCTTATAATAGCTTTCCAAATGATACATATCCTTTATTCTTTGGGTCGGTATGATCACGAGGATATCAAATTTCTACAGGTTTTATTGTGTTTTAATACATTAAAAAAATAAAACCTTCTGTACTAGAAAAAGTCTTGATTTTTCCATCTTCAGATGCTAATAGCTTTTACATACTTTGGTATACAGAGGTTTAATATTTTGCACGATAAGCTGATCTTTTCATTGCTACAATTTTGAGGAATGTATCACCTTTTGATCACTTTTTATAAACGTTGCAAAAAGGCACATAAGTGTCATTTCGGACATCTGGCCGCTATTTTCTGTTACAGATTTCAATGCCAGTTTTTATATTTTGATAGGCAAGGACTATAAAAACACTGCAATAATTAACATTTTTATAATTTTATTTGTTTGTTTTTATATCAGGGGAAGGGGGGATTTGAACTTTTAGGTTTTTATTTTTTTTAACTTTTTTAAAAACATTTTTACTATTTTTAGACCCCCTTTAACCCTCATAAAACTGATTGTCCCTACCATATACTGCAATACTACTGTATTGTAGTATACAGAGAATTTTATAGCTCTGCAAAAATGTGCTACGGGCTCACTGCCACAGATCTTCAGCAATGACAGGTCCTTGAGTATAGACTACATGGGGTCACGGCTCCTCATGTGCCACCCGCTTTTGACTACCACAGTTGGCTTTGGCAATGTCAAAGGGTTGACACCATGATCGGTGCCAACATTAATCACAGGTGTTACAAGTGGGTGTTTGCTGAAATATACAGCAAACACCCAGCTTAAAAGACTTGTGGTATACAGTTATGTCACAATTCAATAGGGGGTTAAGATGGTAGAGCACTCTGCCTCTATAATAGAGCCATCCATAGGCCTATATCTCAAAAAAATTCTAATATGTCTTTGTGTTGTCCGCCTCTTCAATCAGCCAGAAGTTAGCACATAGGATTGAAGTCTACCTAAAACCCAGGGTTTTTATTGATTTCATATAGTGAGACTGAAAAGGTGGCTTCATACCAGAAATACAGATTTAATATAAATACATATACATCAGGTATTATGATATCAATGTGTCGATTATATGGGAAAAATTTGAATAAATTTATGATGCGTATTATATGCTAATATTTACTGTAATTGCATTTCTGTTTTCCTGTCTATCCCTCGACGAGGATTAATTTAAGATTGCGGTTCTGACACAGATAATTGCTTATCTTATGTGCTTTCCAAATTCAAGTGATAAATATCATTATATACGCACATCAATAATGATTCAAGCATGTAAATCACTGATAGTAAAAGCAAGTTACTTACTGTACACTTATTCAGTGGAACGAAACTACAGTGCTATATATCCAGACATTATTATTTAAGCGGTAAATTGCATTTTATTGTCAGTCTACAACTAATGTGCTGCAGTAGGTCTGTAATATTAATGGTAGCATGTATCATCATGCTATTTACACATCAGTCATTTAGGAGGATTTGTAAACATAATCAGTCAAATATACATAAGCAGTTTATTTATATTGAAGATAAATTACTTTGTATCTGTATCTGGGGCAATTAAAATTGTAATTCCAAGCTGTGCTATTCTACAAAAATGGAACATACAACTGCATTTTTTGAGACAATACCCTATTAGGAAATGTATATACTCCAATATACTATACTCTATTATTTAACATGTCTTACAAAACATACACTGTATAAACACAAAAGGGTGTATATCTAGAGGAATTCTATTCTGCAGTGCAGATTTCTATAGATACATCAAAACCATTGAATTAGTATATTCTCCATCCATGCTATGTTGACCACATCAACACCCTAAAACAATGGAATTCAAGACTTTTAAATATTTCTAGTATAAGAAATTAAAAATTCATAATTTCTGAAGCATGAGATGGAAATTACAGCTTTTTGTCCCTTTTGTGGTGAATTGTAGTGAACGGATCCAGGAAATTTTAAAAATCTGTTGGGGTCCTGGACCTAAATTCACAGTACTTGCGATCAGAGCTGGCACCCCCGGCAATTAAATCACTGTGGATACATGCACCAGCACTAAAATGCCAGTCTTTGCTCCCGATTGAGTCATTGGGGAATGACGGTGTTGCCCAAAATTATGGCACCATGCACGCCTGCATGTTAGTGCCAGAATGTAGATGCTCCATTGATTTAAATGCTGCTTGAGACCAAACATGCAACATTTGTAACAAACCCAAACTTTGCGTTTTGTGTCTTCTCAACTCTAGTGGTGAACAAGGAAGGCCGAGACAGATTATAGCTGAAATCTATGCCAGACTGGGACATGAGTATGTTTCATTTCTGATGAAAGATGATAGAAGCTTGTAGTAATTAAGGCATGTCAAGCACTGGCTGTGCCAATCATTAAGGCTGGCAGACAAAGCAAATTTCTAAATGTATTGCCCCATAAATTGTCTGTACAATTATCTGTACAGAGGCATCATTGGTTATACTTAGGCTTGTCTGTCCCTGACTGTGTGAGTAGGAATATCTATGTTCTAAACATTGTGGCCAAGTGAGCAAACTACCCTGCAGCCCTGCTAGTCTTCCATGCTACAGTTGTAGCAGAAGGGGGAGTTTATGATGACTGGACAGGTTTGTCCTACAAGTCTGATTTTCATTCTCACTCTGGTCTTGGTTGATAGCATAACATTATGAAGGAACAAACCTTCCACAACACCCGTGGTTAACTAAGTCTAAATTACTAGAAGGAATAACAAAGGAACTATTGCAGAGTATGAAGTTATTGAAAGATTGTGATCCAGAATTGTTAAAGACTTTTTAGTGTGGGAAATCTGCAAAAGGGGGCATATTGGTTATTTTTGGAAGAAATCTAGAATGTGCAAAACATACATTAGTGGCCAACATACATGCTAATGCTATATGCTCAAAATGTAGTAGCTTGGTTGAGATATTGCTGAATCTAAAAGCAAGGATTTGTAAATATGGATGCTAAAGAAGATAACAAGCAAGATATTATGCCATGGTTATTAAATACTGAGGTTTGTTTAGAACATCATTTATCAAATATTGTATAGAAGTATTTTTTCTACTTTTTGGGCTTACTTACTGCAACAAATGTCAAGACTAGAGATGAGTGGACTCAAACTTTCTGATCACATTCAAGTGCACCCCACCAAACAGCTAAAATTGCATATTAACACCCCTATCAACTAGCCATGGCTCTATTTGGCCAGGGGTGTTCCTTGGCCAATGACAGTCATGGCTAGTATATAGGGGAGTTAATTTGCCGGATTGGCCATTTTGCCACCCATTCTGGCAATATTTCCAGGTGGTGTGGGGCAATCCCGAAAGGCATGAGGTCTGCTCATCTCTAGTTAAACCATCTCTCCAGAAGTAGCATGATATAGAAAGAGGAATAACATTTCTCATCTGAAGTAATAGGTTTGATTCACATCATCGGTAGTGAACCAGTTCAGTTTCCATATACTTGCATGTACCAAAGGTTCAGTCATGTCTTGTAGAGAATAAATAATGGCACGGAGTATTAGAAGAAAACTATGCTCAGCTGCTTGTTGCCATTTTGATTTAGGCTTTTGCCAATATAGGTTCAATTTCACTTACAGCCCCACAGAGGTGTGTTTTAAATAAGGGGAGGAGGAGCATTATTTAGCTGTTATATAGTCATTGTGAGATATACAGTAATTAATTAACTAACCACTGTATCAATATTCTGTTCAGTGCTTAATATTGATATTTAGATTTGTATTGAGGTCTTATTTAGTTAATGTATGACATAATTTTCACAAAATTATTATCAAGTACAAATCTCCATGAGTGAGGGCGTGTGTATTAAACCGAGAAAACCACATATCTTAATAGGCTTAGTAATAATTAAGTTTAAGCCTTAAATAAAAACATGTGAAGATGACAGTTACAAAGATGTTATCTTTTTTCTGAACTTGTGATATCACACATCTTTAAATACTACATTATTCTGCATGAGATCTTTTTTTCATATGGACCGTGAAATATAATGCAGGTTGAATCACACTCCAGATTAAGCACATTTGATGCAAAGAAAGTCACAAGCTATAGATCTCGATATAATATATTATTTATAAATGACAATATGTGGGCTTTCTAGCTTATTTTGTCTGATAGGCAAAATAATACTGCACACATATGTGATAGTTAAATGGATGTTGTATTTTATAGTATCCTCTGTATGGACTCATTACAGTACTACAGAATCTTATTTTTGTTATTCATGCCATAAATAAAATTGAACAATTTCCCAGATATGGAACTGAATTTATAGTCAGAGCAAACATCATGTCTTTGTGTTGCTTGTGTCTGCATTGTGTGTTTCATTGGGTGGCAATAAACCAATTGGCATTTTAGAATTATATGTCAAGTATTGCTTAATTTAGAAAACAATACAGTGTAAAATGCTGGATGACTGGCTAGAAAGCTGGCATAAGCCACTGACCATCTGCATGAATTATATTCAGGAAATTGTGTTGATTATATAGTATATATTTATATATACATTTACTAATTACTGAGAAAATAACCATCATTCTAAGTAATTGGAATTGTTGTAAAATAAAATGCAAATATATAGCCTCCAAAAGGTGCTATATACTTACAGACTTAAAAATTACTATTGGGTCACCTAGGTCTCCAGAATATGGGATTGGGCCAAGTATCACAGTACTAAATCATACGTCCACATTGAGGAGAAAATACCAGGTAGACTATTATCTCAGGCCCTTCTGTAACAAGGAACATCTTGGAAGTACTATAACCCTCTCACTCAGACTGCCATAAGTGCTTGCCGCAATACATACACTCCCAGAAATAGGTGCCCCCTTTCCCTTATCACCAAAGTACACAACTTGCTTAGTTTTGAAGACAACCAATCATCAAACTGGCTCTCTGCCCAGATTTTAATATAAACTAGCATACGGCATTGTGTATGATACAGCCTTCCTGTCCTATCCCCACACCCCTTCTAGGAGCCTGTTGACTATGTTGGTATTTACCACCCATAGCCCTCCCTTCCTTGACAACTCTCTTCAACTTAATTGTTGTATCTGAGTATTGACAGAGAGTACATGATAGCATAAATATGGTTGGGTAAATGCCTTTAAACCATAAAAAAACAGTAAAGATTTTAAAAATAAAACAAAAGCTGCTATATATTTCAGATAGATGTAATTCCCCCCTTCCATCCTAGGAATGGACCTAGATATCTTCTTACAGCAAAATAACATTGATGCTTACATTGTGATGTATAAATGTGTTCTCTTACATCTCTTACTTATCCAATCTCTTCTCTTTTCTTCCTTGGTTGAACTTGTTGGACACATTTCTTTTTTCATCTGTAGTTACTCTGTACCTATGATCAAAATGGGTGGAGTGATGTAAGCGTTTTTCAAACCACTGAGAACAAAAAGACAATGCATGCTAAAATCAAACAGCCTGGTTGTCTTTCCACACACACATCTCTGATAATGGAAAGTTAGAGACAGCAGATATTCAAAATAGTTGACTGATCCCGCTTAAATCATCAGATTCGACTGACATTAGCCTATCTAGTATAGTCCCTTTTTTAAAAGCATAACATTTTTTCAGCTTTGTTAGTTTGTAGCTTGTTATAAATTGACCTGAGGACTGGTAGATTTTTAAATTGTTCCATGAAGATTATAGATGTATAGATAAATTCTTTCATTGATAAAACAAATGTCTAGTCTTTATTTCTAACATTGCGTCTGATGATTCCATGGCCTCCAAAAATGATGCTAGTTGAAACAAAATGAGGGGCTGTTCTTAACTTAAAAAATGATATGACCACCAGCTTTACCGTTGGCAAGGTCTGTAAGTTGCACGTAAAGGCTGTGTTCTCATGTTGTGAACACAGTTCAAGTGCATTGGGGAGGTGTAACACGTAGATGTATTTTAACCCAAAGTTAGGAAAAACTTATTTTTTAGCTTTTATAACCAGAATTCTAAAATGATGGACTTCATGTTTTCTCCCAATGCGGTCATGCTACCTTATGTTAAAGGGTACTTGTCATTTACTTCAACCTCACTAAACTGCCATCACTCTGCTAAGGTATAAAATATCCTTTCTACCTGTGTCTTTTTTATTTGAAATCTTTCTGTTTACCTATAGTTTTTTCTAAAATAAGCAGAATCCCCCCAGAGAAGAGTCAGGCAAAAACGCTCAAAGGGAGTCTCACTTGAGATGCTTATATCTTGGGTTCTATAGCTATAGCACTGACACCATGGTTGTGGTTGTCTGAGTTACAGATCCAGAGAAATGGGAAGTTAAACCCATAATTGGTTATGCAAGCTGTAGATAAATTACAATTTCTGCGTTTTCTTTTAACTGTCTGTACCTCTGGTTCTGGAGATCATACTATGGAATGATACACCAGATACATTTTGAAAGATGAGATTCTTTTCTTTAATCTTACACCAGAATAATGGCTGTAAAGACTAGAACCATGGTTCTCAAGATATAGGAATCTAAAGTGCGTATTAATGGACAATTCATATACTACCTGAGGGTGCTGCTTATTTAATGTGATAAAGACTAATGCAGACATCTGCACTACATAATGTAACTAGTGGCTTATGAAAATATTTGGGATCAACAACATTTGGGAAAAAAAGGGCAAAGTATTGTCAGAAGTCATGACCTCCAAGGGACCAAGACAATGCTGTATGTAAATTGAGATTTACAGGTAGAATATTTAGGCAATATAAAATGAAGCTGCAATTGTGTATTCAGCAATGCTGTATGTCCATTATTTTACTGAACAAAAGTGCTTCATCAGGACTCTATAAAAAATAGATTGTTAATAGAAAGAAAGATGTTTACAGCCATAAATCATGTCTGTTTTCTGTGGGAATGGTGTAGAGGAGGCTGTTCCACTGGGATCCAAGTGAACACTATACGCTCATTTTATATCCAGCTACATAAACTCTTATATAGTTTCAAACGGCAATTCAGGTCAGTGCGGACTAACTGAATAAGCATATATAAAATGTGAAAACTGCTTTTCATAAGCTTTCTATAAAGTTCTCCGTACTGTACTGCAACTGAAACTGTACATTACCACTGTATTTCAGTAGAAAATGCTATTGCTACATTGTATTGTACCTTAAGTGCTGTTTAACATTGGTTGTAAATTTCAATTAATGGCAAATGTAGGTGTTTTGGATCAATAATCTCTGGTAACACAGAAAATGAACAGTTAATTAACAGCGGTATCTGCAGAGAGTTAACTATAGTCTCATTACAGAGATTGCTCTTAGGGCTGATGCATTCTTTATGCATCTATTCTGGAGACTATGCAAGTAATGTTTCTCGGGATTTATTATTGAGAAAAACTGTGCCTTTTTATAGTCGTATTATTCATAACACTTTAGGGTAGACAGAAGGAGCTTGGGTGGAGCATGAACATGGCTGGGTGGGGCCATCTCCACCAAACGTTAAATTGGCGAACATTTTAGTTGAAATATATGTCTACTTCTCCAGCATATAAATATGAAGGATGTTATTCCCTGAGTTCCTATTCCTATGAGGCTTTATAACATTATATGGCACAGAAATAGTAATGTACATCAAAGAACCAGGAGAGAACCTCATTAAAACCTGAGGCAGAAATTTGAGCTTACCACTTGCCTAGTTCTGAAGGTCCAGGACATATTACACCATTTTTAACCGAATGGTCAATCACAACAATAAAATGTACACTAAAAGTGTATTTGCATATGTTCTGTAAAGATGGAGGCTCTATGTGCTACCATTTATGTTCAGACATCTGCTACAGAAATGTGTATACATTTATATAGGTAGTCCCGACTCAAGAGCACTTGACTTACAGACGACCCCTGGTTACAAACGGACCTCTGGATATTGGTAATTTACTGTACATTAGTTCCAGGCTACAATGATCAGCTGTAAGAGCTATCAAAGGTGTCTGAAATTAAAAATTAATGTTTATCCTGGTTCTTATGACAACTAAAAAGGTTTCAAATCCAATTGAGACTAAAAATTTTTTGCCTGAGGTTACAATTATAAAATATACAGTTCCAACTTACATACAAACCTACACAACCTATCCTGTACATAACCCAGGGACTGCCTGGTATATATATAATTATATTAGGTTAAAGTCCTTTGAAATTAAATTTTCTATGACAAATCTCATAAAAAATTGTAAAGGAAGTATGCAAACTGATTGGCATTCTTTTCAAACTTGGACCTTTGTTACCTTGTATTCTTGTGTTCGAGGAGACTCCTATTGTGCAGCATTGTACAGAGGGTGACACCTTTACAACAGGGTTTCGTTATATATGTTGATACCTTTCTGAGAATGAGAAAGCAAATAATAATGTCCCTCAGAACTCTAGAGTAACAAAGAAGGTATGATTGCAGTCACTCTTTACAGCCGTTCACCATTAAATTATATACACACTTTCAGTGAAACATCTACAATAGATGTATTCTATCAGGAATTCAGAGATGTAGCCAACATTAATGGATTTTGTTATTGTTGAAAACTGACTATTTGGTACTTGACAATTATTTTATTCCATTAGGTATGAGCCCATCTGTGGACCTGATTGCAATATATTTCTTTTTAAGTCTCTTTTTTGTAGCTTGACAATAGTGCACCTGTACTTTAAAATGCAGATGAAGAGCAAGTACTGCATGTTCTGGAAGTAATTTCTTGTGAAATATTGAAAGAATGTAAAACATGTAAATGTGGCTAGATTTATTATGATACTTGCAGATGAAAATGTTTGATTCATAAAGATTCTTTTTGTTTTCTTTTACAGACATAAAAACTTTCTGAACTAAGGTAAGTGAACAAACCCTTTAAATTACTTTCTGCAATGATTTTATTCTGTTTGCTGTACATCACCTATATAGCAGCTATAGGATTCATAAACTAGAGTTATATTGGTAAAAATTGATTCACAGATAGACAGGTAATTAAAAATGGCTTTTCTGATAATCAATTAAATAAAAGATAGTTTAACTTTTTTTTTTTTTTTTAATGTCTACTGTATATAATAGTATGTGGAAACCAATAGTAGGTAAACAATATGTTCATCTTCTCCAGCAATTGTTCTAGAAAATATTGATGTGTTAATTGTATTAAGCTGGATGTACATAATGATGGAAAACTTAAAGAAAATCAAAATCAAGGACACTTACTTGTGTAGCCAGGCACTATGACTGTCGTAATCTACTTATTTTTGTTATCAGAGCTCTCCCTCCCTCTAGAGCTGTATGAAAATAATAGCCCCTACAAGCCTGGAATCAATACCTACACATGGTACTAGAATCAAGCTTCTTGGGGCAGGTGTCCCTTCGGCCTCCTTTCAATCTGTGGTTTCAGGATCTTTGGAGGATCTTCAAAGGTCCTGAAATGGCTCTTATGCACATGTGTATTAAGGACAGGAACAGATGTATGAGGATTTCATAGGTGGGTGAAGGCCCTTCAGAGTATCAAATTTGCCTAAACTGCCTATATTCAAATTTAGTTGGCTTTTCCAAAGCCCCTATGTGCTTCAGCTTCACATGCTGTTACACCCCATTCCCCCTGCTACCTCAGCACTGTTACACCCCATTCCCCCTGCTACCTCAGCACTTTTCCCTCCCTCTGTCTAATGTAATCTCACTACAGCAGAGAAAGTTTTAGCACACAGGGGGAGGGGTGGACTGTATGCTTGATTTTTGATTTACTTTAATGGAATCCACTGAAAACGCCAACATTTTTGAAACATTTTGAAAATGTTTTTGATTTCATAGATTTTTTTCCCTGAAGTTTATGCCTTTATATAACTTTACCGACTGCTGTTTTCACCTATTGACAAACAATACTGCTTTTGGGAATTATGTAACTAAGGTGCACTATTGACTTATACTACTATATAATAATTTTTTTCAGGTTGATATAATATTATAGGGCAATAACAATAGAAAATGGTGCTCATTCAATCATATATTATTTATATTATTTATTATTTATAATATTGTAGAGTATTTTGCATCATATTCTCCTACATGCAGAGTTCAGTTCCTGTTTGAAGCTCTCGGGCCGGGAGACCCAGGCATCACACTCACAAGTGTGGAACCAGCCTTACAGGGGTCCCATTTTCATTACTTGGGTACCTATTAATGGCTTATCACTTTGCAAGTTTTCCCCACCCATCAACTTGGCCACAAACCCAATCGGAAATAAGGCCCTACTTTCCATTGGTTTTATAGTAGCCAAATGGTTTGTTATCTGTATATTCTGTAGTCTGAAGAAAGCATATCCAAGAAATGGCAGGCCTGTCATTTTAATCAATAAGAAGATCTCTGTACATTTCATTTTTTATAAGAGGTTATAAATCTCTGTTACTTGATAACTCAAATCCTGCTTGTATCATATTTTTTATTTCAAGGTAAGTCAGCTCGACAAAAAGGCTTTAGTGTTTTCATGTTACATTTTGCTGAAAAGTCACTTTGCAAAGCCATTACTGTACTGAGCAATTTCTGCAGTGTAGCCTGGCACATTTAACAATATATATAACATAATCTATAGTTATATTCCCATAAATATAATATATAGCATTATATTTATATTATTTCCTATTGAATGAATGGCTTTGAAAAAAGATTAATAAACTTTTTTTCTGGCTTTGGGTGCAATATAAAGCAAAAGATTTGTTTATTTGTGGAGCAGAGTAGCAATGCGTAGCTGCAAATGTCATAAAGGAATACTGAATAGCGTATTAAAAATTGCCTTTAGTAGGTAATAATGAGAGTGGCAGCAGTCAAGGTAATTTTTATGTTACTTAGAATTTCAACAATAAAAAAACAGTAAAGGGTGTATTAAAATCTATTTTCTCGCCATGGTTACGTTATGTTTTTTTGCTTTTAGATACACTGTATAAAAATAAAAATGTTTTATGAATGGTTATTAGGGGTTTCAGTTAACCATTCAATTTTCCTCTTAAATGCTTGCACTTGTCATACTCAATGGCGTATGACTGATGTACATAGAAAGATGTATCGTATGTTCAAAAAAGGGTTAAGGAATAAATCAGGGTGAAGAAAGGTTCTGCTTTGTTTCCATTTATTCTTGATTGACCTACAAACTCTTTTGGAAAGTATCACATTCTACGAAAACCTTCATCAAAGAGGTATTTTGTCAAATGTCATGACAGAAGTTAGAATGCAGAGACATAGAAAAGCTTTAGGTGGTTTTAGGAACATAATAATACAGTATTCTCTGAGCCGTGAACTGACAGCACATATTGTAAGTGGGATGTGGAATGCATATGCGTCATGACTGTGTGATCCAAAAGAGATAAATTCAATATTTAGATGCGTACCATAATTTTATGCATCATGCATCCCATTATACATCACATGGCCAACATTTATACTGCTATATACTCACATTTAGGAGCACAATGAAGATTGAGGAAAAATACTGTTTGCAATGTAAGCACTGGTAGTACATATACATTGATATGAAGACATGTTCTTTTCTGGTAATTTTCTCTCTCTCTCTCTCTCTCTCTCTCTATATATATATATATATATATATATATATATATATATATATATATATATGTCTATCTAACCATCCATCTTTAAGATAAAGGTAGCACTTTTCCGAAAGTAATGTTAAAAAACTGTGGATTTTTAACTCATAACAGTTGATGTTTTGGCTCCAAGGTTGTCATCAGAAATTTCAGGGCTAATCTACTCCTTTGACCTTAAGAACGTCATAGTTAATTTTTACATGCTTAAGTGCTTTATTTGCCCCCAGATATCTTTGGCTAAATGCAGCACATCCCACACTGTGCAACCAAAAAAATCACAGTGTCTTGTACAATGTCATCAGGATGACAACAACGTGTTCCCAAATAAAATATACCCGGAAAAACATAACTGACCCTTTATAATCATTTTAATTTCAATAGAGGCCACCAAAATAGATAATATAGTATTGACCCTTAATAAATTGAGACACTCATCCACATAACTTGCAGGGTTCCCTATTTATTATGAGGGAAATATTAATTATACATTATAGGCCATTATGTATAATATACATTGCTCCAATGGATATCTCCAACCATATATATATATATCATTTTTATAATTATTAATTGTAGGGGTCTCCAGTCACAGTGCATCTGCATTAGCTAATATAGTTACAGTGCCCCCACAGCACCCAATATAGTTACTAAGACCCAAAACTGTAGTCAATATGGTTACTGTGCCCCAACCATAGACAATTGTGACACAGTGCCCAACATGGAGACAATACACAGTGTCCTACCATAGCTATTATGGTTACATTGCCAATACGGTCACTGTACCCCCAACATGGCCAATAAAGTCACAATGCCTCAAAGTTACCAATGTCATCATAGTGCCCCACAGAAGCCAATACTCACAGTTCCCCAAAGTAATCAACAGACACAAAGCCACCATAGTACCCACTAGTTACAGTGCCACCACAGTGGACAATAGTCACAGTGCCCCAAAGCAACCAAAATTTTTCCCACCAATTTACTGCTGTTCCAGTAGTTATCAATATATATCAATATATCAATATAACATTTGCAGTAGTTGTCTCCTAATGTCACAAAAGGTGTCTGTTATGATGAGTTGTTTTCTGAATTTCAATAAGGAAGCTATCATTATTAGGTGTACACTAATATATAAATGTATGTAGTGCAAATGGCATAATGTAGAAAAAAGAGGAGTATAATTTGCTTAAAATATAACTTGGTATAAATTTCAATTCCATAATATGAACGAGATTACTTTAAGCACTGAAATAGCATCTTTGTGCTCAGCCAATAAGAGTCATATTCTAGAAACAGGAAATATTAAACAAGTGCTGATCAAGCATTGCTAATGTTACTGTATTTATTAAGACGTGTGACCAATGTTAAATATAACAAGGTTTCGTATTGCTTGTACAGCACATCCCAAATATAGCCATATTATTTCTGAAGTATGATTCTCATTTACAGACGATCAAGGACATTTTGCTTGCAGTAGAGTCCATCCTAGTAAATTTGAAATATTTCCTATGAAGACTTTTACAGTTTTCCATACTTAGCTAATTTATACAGAAAAAAATAAAACGAATACAGCAATTTGAAAACGTATAAATTACTAGAAAATTACTTATTTTTTAAACCTATGTTTTATTTTGAACATATTTTTATGGGTTATACTGTTCAAATCTGCTGTAGTTTCTAACTTTTAACAGTTACATAGTTAGTAATCCCTCCCCCTAATCCCACACTGCCGGCTTATGTGCAGCTGCACAGTCTGTGGGGGTCATTTACTAAGGGCCCGATTCGCGTTTTCCCGACGTTTTAACCGAATATTTCCGATTTGCGACGATTTTCCCTGTATTGCCCCGGGATTTTGGCGCACGTGATCGGATTTTGGCGCATCGGCGCCGGCATGCACGCGACGGAAATGGGGGGGGCGTGGCCGAGCGAAAACCTGATGGATTCGGAAAAAAACGCCGCATTTAAAAAAAGAAATGTGTCGTTTGGGACGCTCTCACCTTCACTTGGTCCGGCCCGGTGAACTCCAGCGCGTTCAGATGCTTTTCAGCGCAGCAGCGCCACCGGGTGGACGGCGGAGGAAGTACCTTGATGAATCCCGGCCGGACCCGAATCCAGCGCAGAGAACGCGCCGCTGGATCGCGAACGGACCAGGTAAGTAAATCTGCCCCCGTAAGTCCATACTTGTGCCATCACTTACCTCCTCCTGGATATAAATAGAGATAGATAGATGGATAATTCAAGTCAGCACAGTTTGTAAGACTCCCCAGAGGGAGGGGTGCAGAGCCCCGAAAGGTCCTGGCTTGGTCCTCTTGTAGGTAGAAAATGTAAAAAGCGGCCAGGTTCAAAATCAAAACATGGCGATCTTTGGCCACTGTGTGCTGCCCGCTTTTTACATTTTCTAGATAGATAGATAGATAGAAAGATAGACGTACTAGAAAAAGCAGCACTGCAACACAATCAATGTAAAGAAGAAAAAAGGGGTTTCTTTCTACCATAGTGATGTGAGGCACACCCTGAACCTTTCTCAAGAGTGCTTTTTTTCTACTATGTATTATTGGATATCCAATAATATGATCTACCGTATTGTTTTCGGAATATAAGGCGCACAAAAAATCCTTTGATTTTCTCAGAAATCAAAGGTACGCCTTATAATCCAGTGCGCCTAATATATGAACCTAGACGTTTTAGCAGACATTTATTGATGGTGCTCCTTATACTCCGGTGCGCCTTAGTCAGAAAAGATAGATACTATAGATAGATAGATAGATAGATAGATAGATAGATAGATAGATACTGTAGATAGATAGATACTGTAGATAGACAGATAGACAGTTGATACACGAGAATTAAGCAGCACTCCAGGGCGTCAATAGTTAGGTGAAGAAAGTGAAAATGCTTTATTCCATGTTCAGAAGTACAACAAGGTACAGCAGCAACGTTTCGGCTCCAAGGAGCCTTTTTCAAGCCAAGTGACATAGGTGAACAGGATACATATATACCACAAGTAAGTGATCACATGATCAAAATGAACCCCACCCCCTGAATTAACATATTGTGTCAGGATGTCAAAACATAATCCCCCTTACATTGCATAAAAGATTATATACAGAAAACTGGATAAAGTGCTAGTGCATACATAGACAGTGCTAGTGCATACATATATAAATTATTTTTGTAAACTTGTAAACTTTTTTAAACTTGTAAAGCACCTACTGTGCAAATAAAGTGACAAGTGCAACAAGTATAATTGCAAGCAGTGTACAAAAAGAAAGGGTTAAAAACACATGTATCGGGTATCTCACCACCTCTCAGCCGCGATAGTGCACAAAAGGGCAATGTATACCCCCAGCGCACACCGACCAAAAATGAATAAGGAACGGAGGTGGAACGCAAGCTGCTAAAAGAAAAAAAAAGGGTCTACTGCGCATGACAGGAGCTGTCAAACACAGCGCTGCTTGAATGAGGATGGTCTGCGCATAACAGGGGCCGTGCCGCATTGTCTAGCGAACCACCTACGTCATGTGTAAACATACACTGACATCCAGAGCGTCCCGGACACCGCACCAGCCATCTGTGTACACTATGGCAGAGAAGGGAATGTAAATGAGAAGATCAATGGCACAGCGGAGGGCTTTGTGTGGGTCACTTGTGATCCTTTTGACCCTCAATAACTGGCTATAGGGTAATGTTTTTACCATTGCACGAGGATGGTGGCTCTCATACCTAAGTAAGGTGTTCCTATCCGTGGGTTTTACGTAAAGATCAGTCTCCACCATGCCGTCATGTAATGCAAATTGGACATCTAGAAATTGAATAGACTCTCTAGAATGTACTAGGGTGAATTTGATGGATTTATCAATGGTGTTCAGGAAGGAGTGGAATGCAAGGAGTTCAGCCTCAGTGCCTGTCCAGAGGAGGAAGATGTCATCTATGTACCTCCACCACCGCAGGCAATGCCTGAAGTGAGTGGAGACATAGATAGTGTCCTACTCCAAGGCTCTCATGACAATGTTGGCATAAGTGGGTGCCATATTAGCCCCCATTGCCACACCCATCAACTGCAAATAAAATTCATCACCAAAAAGAAAATAATTGTTTTTCAATACCAATTCCAAAAGGTCTATGACAAACTGTTGTGTTTTCGGTGTGTAATGCATAGTTGCTAGTTTGCGTTTAACCGCAGCAATGCCTCTGTGGTGGTCTATTGACGTGTATAAGTAGACCACGTCAAATGATGCCAACAGGGCATTGCTGGGGATCCATGATTCTACCTCCTTGAGCTTGTTAAGGAAATCTGTTGTGTTTTGTACTTACGATGAACCAGAGGTCGAGAGATCACGAAGTATTTTATCTAGAAAAGTGGTGATATTGGAAAAAATTGAGCCGCTGCCTGTTTTTGCAAAGCCCTCCGCTGTGCCATTGATCTTCTCATATATATTCCCTTCTCTGCCATAGTGTACACAGATGGCTGGTGCGGTGTCCGGGAAGCTCTGGATGTCAGTGTATGTTTACACATGACGTAGGTGGTTCCCTAGACAACGCGGCACGGTCCCTGTTATGCGCAGACCATCCTCATTCTAGCAGCGCTGTGTTTGACAGCTCCTGTCATGCGCAGTAGACTTCCCCCTTTTTTTTTTTTTTGCAGCTTGCGTTCCACCTGCGTTCCTTATTCGTTTTTGGTTGGCGTGCACTGGGCATCTACATTGCCCTTTTGTGCACTGAGTGGTGGTGAGATACCCGAAACATGTGTTTTTAACACTTTCTTTTTGTACACTGCTTGCAATTATACTTGTTGCACTTGTCACTTTATTTGCACTTTGCACAGTAGGTACTTTACAAGTTTACAAAGTTTACAAAGTTTACAAGTTTACAAAAATAATTTATATATGTATGCACTAGCACTGTCTATGTATGCACTAGCACTTTATCCAGTTTTCTGTATACAATATTTTATGCAATGTCAGGGGGATTATGTTTTGACATCCTGACACGATATGTTAATTCAGGGGGTGGGGTTCATTTTGATCATGTGATCACTTACTTGTGGTATATATGTATCCTGTTCACCTATGTCACTTGGCTTGAAAAAGGCTCCTTGGAGCCGAAACGTTGCTGCTGTACCTTGTTGTACTTCTGAACATGGAATAAAGCATTTTCACTTTCTTCACCTAACTATTGATGCCCTGGAGTGCTGCTTAATTCTCGTGTATTACATTTGAAGGACCTGGAGCCTGGTCTCAGCAAGCTTGCACCTACCTGCACCTTTGTTTGTGTGCTGCTTGGACTTTCGATAGATAGATAGATAGATAGATAGATAGATAGATAGATAGATAGATAGATAGATCTTATTTAATATAGCATTGTAAAACCTATTAGCATTGTCTATATTATATAATACTACAGACTACAGAGAGTTGACATCTGGTTATTGATTGTCAAATCTGTAGCATTTAAAAGGTTTCCTAGAAAACACACACACACATATACACACATACATACACACATACACACAGAGTCAAACACATCTAAATCTGAGTAAATGGAGCTGAGATAAAAAGGTTAGAGCAATTTCTCCTTAAGGTGAGTTGTAACTGAGTATTCCTTGCAAAACAATAGGAAATGAGATCAGATACAAACTTGTACATCTGGCTGGTGACAGGTGCCTATTTACACAAACCACTATTCACATCTTTGGTTTTATCAGTGATTGCTTCTGCAATCACATTTTGTTTGTGCTGCCTTTCTGCATTAGAGAATAGTAAAAAGAACAAAAGATCCTATGTGGCGAAAAGAAAGTCTGAAGGAAACACTGGAGACAGCATAGTTTTACTAATTGTGCTGTACTTGTACTTTTAAAATTTCAGAGATTGCAAAAGAGATACAATTAATGTGCAGTATCAATTGAAGTGCCCCGAACAATGTGTTCAGTGGCTTAGTACTGAAATAGTTCATTACACTATCACATCCTGTGGTTAAAAAATAATGAGGTCAGCTGCAAAATACTTACATGGCTTCAAGATATTGTGGATTTCCATTTCAGTGCGTTAACAAGGTATTGTGTTTCTCACCTATAAAATTCACTTTGATGAAGATGGAGAGCTGAGATTACCCAGAATATAACCCTGACAGGTGCTTCAAGATTCTGCTGAATACAGTTCCTCTCTTGTAAGAAACTGGTAAACCGTAAATAGCGAATCTATTTGATATGTATTCATTTCTAAAAAAAACTCAAGCAAAGCTTAGAATTCTTAATTCTTGACTGTGGACCATAATAGGGCTTAATCTTGATGGTAGTCTGTGTACTCTGTGTGCACCTAGAGGATCGTGCATTACACAAACCATACAGGTTAAGGAAAAAATATATAATTTACAATGTCATTGCTTTTATAAGACTCTCAATTTACAGGGTAAGAAAGAGGAAACAAATATTTTTTTACAATTTCACTTCTCATCAGTTTTTTTTTTGTATCAGCTATTAGAAACCACAAGCAGGAATTGGTATATACACAGAACAGTTGCAAATGCACCTCATCTTTGTATACTTTCTCTGTACACCTCATCATTGTGTGATCTCCACTCCTGGTTTCGATTCACAATAAATGATTGAGACAACTGAAATAACTTGCAGGAACTGGCCCTATAATCAGTGGCGTAACTACCGCCGTAGCAGCCATAGCGGTTGCTACGGGGCCCATGAGGTTAAGGGGCCCGGCGACGCACGGTTGAGTCATAATTTAAAGATACCGTGCCCCCGGGCCCCTCCCTCTGTGTCCCTGCCGAGCTCATAGCCTTATGTGCCTGACCCATCCATTGCCTCTCATCCGCCGACCGACACAGAGGACGGACCACCTACCCACCGAGTGACTGACAAGCCTGCCCGTCTGCAAAACGAACCGCCCACCAAACTTCCCTTGCTCCTGCCCGCTCATAGCTTTTCCCACGCGTGTCGACCGCCCACCCACCTAACCGGCCGGCCAACTACCCGCCCGCCCACTGAACTTTCCGCCCGCCCGCCTGCCCACTGAACTTTCTGACCGCCCGCCCGCCCACTGAACTTTCTGACCGCCCGCCCGCCCACTGAACTTTCCGCCCACCCGCCCACTGAACTGCCCGCCCGCCCACTGAACTTTCCGCCCGCGCGTCGACCGAACTTCCTGCGCACCCGCCGCCCACTGAACTTGCCGCCCAGCAGACCTCCTACCCACCGAATTTACCGTCCGCCCGCCCACCGATCTTACCGACCATCAAACTTACCACCCGTCTGATGGCTCCCCGGAACACCCGCCTGCTGACCCGCACAGCCACCACACCGGACATCAAAAAAGTACTATTATTTGCATATTTTTGTGTACATACGTATATATATATGCATATATATATATATATATATATATATATATATATATATATATGTGTGTGTGTATATATAATGCTGTATGTGTGTTTTTGTATATGGTGCATATGTGTATGTATATGCTGCATTTATTGTGTGTATATACTGTATATCCTGTGTATATGCTGTATATACTGTATGTGTGAATATGCAACATATACTCTATACATATGTGTATATGCTGCATATACTTTATATACTGTATGTGTGTATGTGCTGTCTATACTGTATGTGTGTGTATGCTGCATATTCTGTATGTGTGTGTATGCTGCATATACTCTATGTATGTGTGTGTATGCCGCATATACTGTATGTATGTATGTGTGTGTATGCGCCGTATATACTGTATGCATGTGTGTATGCTGCATATACTCTATGTATGTGTGTGTATGCCGCATATACTGTATGTATGTATGTGTGTGTATGCGCCGTATAAACTGTATGCATGTGTGTATGCTGCATATACTGTATGTATGTGTGTTTATGCCGCATATACTGTATGTATGTGTGTGTAGGCTGTATATATTGTATGCATGTGTGTGTAGGCTGTATATATATACACACTATATGTATATAATGTGTATGTACTATACAGTATGTGTGCAAATTTGAGGTGTATATACGGTATGAATTTGTATATATTCAATATATTAGAGTATAAATGTACTTAAATGTGTGCGTATAAGTTTGTACATGTATGTATGTATGTGGGTGTGAGTGTAGAAAAGTGAATGCATGAGTGTAGAACTTTATATGTGTGTGTATATATGTCTGTACAGCTTTGCATATATCTTTTAAAGGGGAAGGGGGGCCCCATGCAGAACTCTGCTATGGGGCCCGACCACTCCTAGTTACGCCTCTGCCTATAATGATGACTGAGGCTGTGTTTACATGATGTGTTTGCATTATGTTTTGAAACCAGGCAACATGAATTACCAAACACATATGCGTTTTGACCAAAATCCATGCATTTTGTAAGTATCATTATTTGTACATGCGTTTGGTGATACATATCCCAATAAATTTCAAATGGAGCGCTAGGACAGTACAAATTACTTTCAAACGATAAAAGGGAGGCCCAAGACGTATCCCATAGTATGCACATATAGTGGGATACATTGTCCTGCTCCCCTTCCACTGAAAATGGAAGGAGGTACAAGCCAATAATTGGCTGATGCTAATTTGCAGGGTGTTTCCCCTGCTATGTAACTTCCTTACATGGACAATGACATCTCTGGGGAGTACGCTTAAAGGGAACCTGTCACCAGAGGGCTTTATTTCACTGGTGCATTACAGACATGCTTTTATAATATGTTAGTGTATAATATAGCATCTTTCTGAAATTCCTGGAGGCAGTTGATTTTCAAAATGTGATGTCTAATTACCATATTTTATTTCCTCAGTGTCTCGCTTATATATATTCAACACAACCCCTCCCACATTCTTCCTGTCCTCATTCCTCCCCCTCAAGACGTCTGCTTGCTGCACATGAAAACCTTGCTCTTGCGCGGTGAGCCTTCTATCTTAGTCATAAGCAGTGAGCAGCAAGCCAGTTTGCGTATTGCTGCTCACTGCGCATGCATCCCATCCATACACTGTATGACTAGCCAGAGCAGAAGGACACAAACTTGCTACACAGTGCAAAAAAATCCCTTTTGAGCAGTTTGATTTAGAAAATTTTTCTGTAACTTTTTGGCATATAAACTGAGCACATACAGGAAAATAAGATAATTTATACAGTGCATATCACAAACTATCTGATGGATGATAATAACAATCATAATAATAATAACAATAATAATAATAATCTTTATATAGCACCATTCTAATCTCTAGAACAGATTGTGGGGGACATAAATAAATAAGACATTACAGAGTAAAACATAGGTATATCAAACAATAGGAGTCTAAGCTCTCGGATAGACAAAAGAGTTATAAGAACTTGCATAATGGTCCAGCCATTCTTTGTAATGGGACAGAATGAAAATAATTTAATAAACATATGATGTTGCTGCTGAAAAAAGACATCAGCTGCTATCTAATAGGACTGCAGAAAAGCCTGTAACTTGGTATCTGATGTTGCCAGGTAACAACCAGGAGAAGTACACAGGATGGGTTAGGAAAAAGAGAGTTGAAGTTTCATGTACTTAAGAAATGTGATAGGCTTGCCTAAAGAGATACGGTCTTGAGAGCACCTTTGAAGCTTTGATGGTTGGTTATTAGTCTATTAGTCAGGGGTAGGGTATTCAAGAGAATCAGAATGCAGCTGATCTGTGAATGTGGGAGGTTCAAATTAAAGAGGAGAATAAGCCAGTGGAGGACTGAAGAGCATGTGCTGAGTGGTGCAGTTATGAACGGGTGGGTTTAGCTGTGAATAGCAATCTGTTAGTTTTAATGTAGAAAGATGTATAAAATAAAAAAAAACATGCAGTGCACAGTGTAATAAACTCTTCAATAAAGGGAATATTAGATATGGTCATACAAACACACAAATATACCTACATACACATGCAAACCATATACCTTGCCCACACAACTACCAATATTGGCAGTCTCATTACCGATAAGAATTATGAAACCAATTTTACACAGTTTCACAATAAACCCAAACCCTTCAAAGGATGCAGTTTACGTTTGATTGCATTTTTGAAGATGTTTGCATTTTTGTCGTGCATTTTGAAGAATTCAAACCGAGAACCACTTCAAATCACACACATTTTTTCAATGCATTCATCCCCCGTGTGTCCCCAGTCTGATTCAGGTCAACACTGCAGTCATTTTAGGAAATAAATGTGAGCAAGTGTTTTACACAAATGCATGTAGAGAAACATGGAAATGCTAAACCTTATCAAATTCATCAGGAAAGACTCCAATGAAAGCCTCATTTGTTCTGCTAGTTTTGAAGCAATAAATCTGTAATGGTAGCTACATTTTTAGCTGTATAATAGTTATTATAATAGCTACTTAGTGTACAATATGATGCATTTAAATATCAACTAGGATACTACAAAACTCAAATACCCTATTTTTTTTCTAAAGGAAGAGTCTTTTCAGCCTACTCAGTCATTTAAGTTAAAAGATTTTCAAATGTGCTAAAATATCAATTTTACATTGACAGCGGAAAAGTTAGAGACATCATTATTTGTTATATGTCATGCAGAGGTATTGTTTGTGGAGGCTCATTATTATACTGGGAGTTGCTGACACTACATCATGCCTGAACGCCACTGCATTCACCACCTGCTCCCACCCTTAATTATTATGTTGTGTTTCAGTGTGAACTAGATAATCAATCACTAGTTAAGTGCCTGATAATCTGCTCCTGGTCCTCCTCCCCCAAGATCCTTGTGCATCTTTCATTAGTCCAACTCCGTATGCAGTTCACATGTGAAAAACATATGACCACATCACATGAAATTTCAGTATTCCATAGATCAGAGGTTGCTAAGTGTAATAATTCTGGATATCTGTTGTTATTGGAATCATATTGGAATTCATAAATCTTGCGTGGGTTAAGGAATGTCAGATTAGAAAGAATATTGGAGAGAGTTGTTAGTTATTAAAAAGACTCTGTAGTGAAAAATAATGACTACATCACACAATATGAAGAATGTGGATACACATTACTTCCAATGTTAACCTACACTATGCACATAGGTTCTAAATATAAATCTCTGCTGAAATGATCTTCGATCTTTTTATGTATTACAGTATCTATATTACATGAATGTTTATTTTTGTTATAAATATTAATTAATTAATATTATATTAATCTACAGCTAATATATGTAGAACTAGAAAATTAAAGGGGACGTCAATTAAGAAAGGTTGTCAATACAGGTTACCGTGTTTGAATGTTCAAGGTAATTTTGATATGTTTCACCTGCATCGCGAGCGGTTTTGCCAGAATGCACATGCGTTTTTGTAGAAATACATGTGTTATGGAATGACCACCAGGTGTTTTGCATTATTTACATGCAAAACACCTAGAACAGAACAGCAGGTCCTATCTACTGTCTTGATTTGTTGCACCTCTGCTCATTTCACATTTAAGCAATGCTCACCCGTCGGTGCCCACCGGCCACAAACAGGGGCTCGCTACAAAAGGCTTTGTTCTGGGAGATCGAGGAAAGCTTTTCTTAACAAAAAGTCTTATTAATATTATACTATGGGATTGGATATAGTCCCAACCCTACATGCATTCCCTGTGCTGTAATGCATAGGATTTGGCATGTTTTTATGCATAAGTCCTAAAATAGTATAAATATCATTGTGAGTTGTAACAAAATGTTGTTACCAAAGGGAAGCCAAAGCCTATCCATGCCCAAATATGTCCAAAACTATAGATAAAGTTACGGCCATGGTCAAACATATACATAGAGTACCTGCATTGTGACGAATAAAAAGCATTTTCTATAATCATTGACTTCACTGTGTACATTATTTACAGTTAAAACTAGAAATGACGAAGTATATACCATCTACTTGCTAAAAGCGGATGACACTAATCTTCTGCTGTGGAGGGCTTTGAGGGATCATGTGGTTTCAGAGTAGTTTTAGATTGTTTTTAATAACTCCAATTATTAGCAGTGTTCTTGAAGCGGATCCTTTCTAAATATAACCCATTGTGTAGTTCTCTAGTTTATTTCTGTCATTCAACAATGCATCCTTCTATATTTGCAGTAACATAACTGCCAAATTAATCCATATTGTATTACTCTCCATTCTTTGAAGTTGCTATTTACAACATCACGCCGTCTTTTATGAGGGAGATAATTATTCTCTAACAAACAGACAGCAGAAAAAACATAATTTGAGGATCACTCCTAGTTACAGTATTAAAAATAACAGGCGTTAATATTGTTCTAATTACTGTACTTGATAAGATTTTAATCTCTTTGCACAATGGAGACTTTCCAATCCGGACCATACAATGTAATTTTAAAGACAAGGAATTGTTTTGCTTTTTAATGCTCCGCTAAGATAATGTAGAAGATACATGAAATTGACAGATCAGAACAGTGTGATCAAACTGAAGTAGATTTCAATTAAATGCTTCCCCTCTCCATTATGGCAGTCTTACTTAGTTCACGAGAAGATGCTATCATATTGGTGGGCAGGGGGGAGGGAATTATACTACATGTTTGTAGTTCAGCAGCTTCCTAGTAATCACATTGCACATTGTAGAAGTTGTCTATAGTTGCCCAGGATAAAACTGAGATAGAGGACCAGGACTTGTGATGTCTGAATGTTTCTGCACACCCTAAATTAGAAGTAGACCTCAGACAGGTCAGACCTGGTAAATATTTGTGCTGAAGTCTACAGTATTATATTGTACACCAAGCATACTTACATTCTGGAGTGTCTCCCCTGAAACAGGATCCATTCTTCTAAAGCCCTCCCTTTAGAGAAAATTGCCTTTATGATTTTAGCAAATGAGCCTCAGGGACTCTTTTCTACTTCACAGAAGCCCCTTCTGTTGATGTCTGGTAATTATGGCATCACCATCTCTCTGGTGGAGTTGGGCATCAATGCCGAAAAGAGTGGTGCATACTTAGCAGACCACTGAGCCAAAACGGGCTTCTGTGATGAAGATAGGAGCCTCTGAGGTTCATTCACATAATTTTAAAAGATGTTTTCTCCAAAACTAGGTCATTAAATAAAGGGATAATCAAACCTGTTTCACAGGGCACACACCAGCATGTAAGTGCTTGGTGTACAATCCTACATCCATGTGGCAGATTTCCTTTAAATTGATTCTGGTCAAATTTTGGGGGTTTATCAATCATGCTTTGAACCCCAGTCTTGTGGCATGCAAGGTATGAAAAAGTTGCAAGTTCTGTTACAACAATATAGGAATTGAGACTTGTTCAATTTAATTAAAATGTGGGTGGAAAAACAAGGAAGGCCATGGTGGGGATACATTGAGCAGCCAAATTTGCTATAACCACCAAAAAACTTGCATCTTGGAATTATTGAAAGGTTAGAGCCCCGTAAAATCTCCAGCGCATCTGGTGCCAGCAGCCCCAATCATTAAGTCTGGCCAGAAAACACTGATCTAGATACATAAGCCCCAAAGGGTTAAATTCTACTTCTGTATCCTTTAAGGAGTTGTTTAGGATATAAAATAAATCATGCCATTATTAATTATTTGTCATAGTGCAAACCCCCATGTGGCTCTATATACAAACAATGCTTCACCTCCTGACATGTCATTTAAAGCCATAGCTGATAGCTTACTATATACTTTTGATTCTGAAATGTTACATTTTTCCGTTCTAAGGGGTTAGGTTTATAAGGAAATGTTATGGTATTATATCTACATAGGAGGTTAGTACCGGGGGAGGGGGAATCTAAACCCGATTCTGCTGCACAGTCACTGGGGTTTTACAGCTGTTATTGAAAAGGGTAAAATGCAAGGAGGAAGTCCATATAATTAATTGATATATTATGAATTTTAAGATCAATTTTGATACTGATTCTGCCCTGTTTTTTTCACAATATTTGAATCAGATTTTGTACATTTTTTCCATTTTTCCAGCTCTAAATGCTTTAGGTTGTATTCCACTACCCTGCAGTAAAAATCAAATCACGATATGTCCGTTTTGGTTAGACCCTCCAAAGTCAATTAATTTTTTTTTGGCTCATTAGTTTTTTCAAGAACTATAAATGTATCTGTGGTATGCCAGTCTGTTTCCATGTGGTTAGGTAAATGTGGGGTTCATTGTATGAAACAGAAAATCCAATATCCTAATATAGAGAATTTCAATTATTAATTTTGCTATTGGCATATCAGTTGTTTTGATTGAGCTGACCACACACACTTTTCAATTACAAAGAGCCGCATGGATTATTTAAGTGAAAGCCGGAGTACATCCATAAGCTGTGTCATCTTTCTACATCATTCAATTGTAAATGGATTTAGATCAGTCAGAAGAACAGCAGCACATTTAAATACCATCAAATGGTAAGTAGCTCTGTGATATTGATGTGCTCTGTTCCTTATTCACAGAGAGTAACACAATGTAAGGCAGTACATGATGTCTTAAAGAGGCAGTCAGGATGAAGGCTAAAAATCAATGTTCCATATTTTTTCAGTCGAAATTTACAAACTAAATTTTTTGCTTAACATTTAAAATCTTATAGGCTATTCATATATACCCTATTAGATGGATGCAAAAGGTAAAAAATATGACAAACACTTAAAATAAAAAAAAGTTTGACTTGTTTTGTGTATACTGTATCTTTTAACTCTTGTAATCTCAGTGCAGGAATTATCCACAGCTAATTTGGTTAGTCTGAGGATGCGCTGATTAACATTGTTCTGAACGCTGGTCTATTTCTTCAGAGCAGCATCGAGTTATTATGTACCACAACCAGCAAAATCCTTTTTGGTTCAGTTAACCTGCTGTGATAGACAGAATTATTATTATTTTCCTTTCAGCATTTGAACCAGGATTCTGAAATCACATAAAAGGTGATCCTAGGTGCTTGATACAGTTCACAATTGACCAAGCTTGCATTTGTTCTATCTACTGATATCTGTTTTACCCCTGGTTTCTCTGGTCTCTCTGGTTATCCCTATTGTCTACAGATTTGGTACTTTGTTGTCCTCTAGGTTTCTGACTTGGCTCTTCTTATTTGTTTTTTTACGAAAAAAATAGGAAAAAAAAGGAAAATGAAATATTTTTAAAAAATTAACTGAATGAGATTAGATGGAAAATCGTCTTTAGAGGACTAGAGGAGATTATATACCAATATGTAGGACAATTAGAGTAACATCGATTTAAACTGAATAGATTAAGACCAGACCCAAATATTTTGAAAAAATTGTCAGAGCTTCCATGAAGTCAATCTTGGATGATACACTCATCAATACTGTTGAGAAACAGTCTCAGTTTCTGAAGTGGAAGGATTGTATCTGCCATCCTTTACCCTATTAGTCAAAGATAGAAATCTGCAGCAAGGGGAGGTACTGAACCACAGGGGACGTGAAACCATGCAATTTGAAGGTCCATTAATCTTTTTCTATGGAAATAGTAGTTTCCATAAAAGGCCTTCTACAAATGATTGTATTTGAGTTACATATCACACAAAAACAACACTTTTAAAGGGGCCCATCTTTAATTGTTATGCTCATGTTTACAAATTTTGTGAGCATTTATAAAGATCTATCTGAATAACTTTAGTTGAATTTTACACTCATAAGTATCAAAGGCAGACATACCATTGCAATTGCTCAACTCAGATGTTTAATTGCTCTTTTGCTGTAAGCCTGAGACTACATTTTTACTAAGCGATTTTTGAACTATAGAATTTCTGGACACTGTAAAATAATTCTCAGAGGCCATGGACTGATATATCCTGCCACAGGGATCTGCTTCCCTGTCAAATAATGTATTGGCAATACCAGAACTGTGCCATCCCATTGGTAAAGCCATTTGATTCTTTAACTCTGTGTTTCCAGCAGTTGAGTCTGAAGACATCATCTAGGGACACTTAAAAAGTTTTTTTTCCCTGTTTCTTTGCTCAGCTTTCATCTCCAGTGGTAAGTTTTACAACATTATCTTGTAGCCATCAACACTTCATATGCCCGATGTATCAAACAGTCTAAGTCACTATAATAAACTGATGGGCAGCAGATCGCCTAAGATAATCAAAAAACTTTTGCAAGGAGCATGACTTTTGATAAATTCCATTCCATTGAATCTAGGATTATAAATAGATGAGAGGGTTCAGGCCTGGCTCAATACACCACTGTAAGTGCCTGCAATCAGTGCTGACAACATATTGGACATTAACATTTTAAATGGGAATTTTTTGGGAATGATTGGCAATCCCCATTGATGTCACGGGGAGTGTTGATCCTCCCCAAAATGGTGGTAAGCAGCACGCTGGCACAGAAGTGCTAGCAAGCATGACTACATTGATGTAAATGCCGCTGGTGGCATTTTAACAGTAAACACCCATGATTGTTTCCAGCAACCAAACTTTTATGGGTCTGCTCATCACTAATTATAATTGGCTTAATATACTGTATAATAAAAATACAGGCCCTGTAGTAAATACAAGTGAGGAGGCAGGATATTAGGTAATTTATCAATGCACATCTACTAAAAGTTCTGCAACGCTTTATTGATATATAAATTGAAACCTCTTTTACCATAATTTTTTCATCTCTTGCCTCATCAGCCAAACACTCCTGGAGGGTCATGTGAGCTTATTTTGTCACTTAACATACCAAGAAAGTGGCTCAGAACTTTTAACATATGGATATTGGTAAATTATGCAGTATCCTGCCCCCCCCCCTAAACACAAACATTACAAAAACAATAGGCAAACTTGCTAACCCATTTAACATCAGAATTATTTTTTTTGTTTGTCACTTTGCATGTGCTTTTTGTTATGATAAGAAACCTACATTACATGGCCAAAAGTAGAGAATAATAAATCAATGTATACTAAAAAAGCCGCTTTAGCTTATATGTAAAGAGTTTGAATTAACTGTAATGCTCAGTTTTCTAGAAGGTATAAAATAAATATAAATGTATCTTCTGGTGTTGTGTATAGTAACACACCAGCTTAATGTTGTTTTTTCTCATTGAATTGGATTTTAGAAATGAATTGAAAGAAAACCTGACTGATTATAAAAATAGATCTGTGGTTGACTGTTAAGCCAAATGAGAGGGTCAAAGGCACAGTGACAGGTTGCATTGAGAATCGCTATTTTAGGTTAGTGAGCCCAGTCTTGGAATAATTTTTGTGCTCACAAACGAAGGAGTGCAAAGTGGCAGATAATGCTGACAGTAGATTGCAGAGCTATTGTAGTCTGGGAGTGAGAGCAATAAATCAAATCCTGTCACTTGGATCACCGGATATAGTGGGATAATTGGGCTCTATTGGGAAGGAAAGGACATCCAGTCAGTGTACTACAGACTTCATTTTTCATGGAGAATTAAACTTTGATCAAAGTAACTTTCTATCAGTGAGAAATTGTGATTTAAGTGCATTATATCCAAGCATAAACACTTCATTTTCCCAATGTTACTTTCAGCATGGGTATGTATGTCTTTTAGCTTATAGAACCAAACTTTCTAACATACTAGCAAAAGCTTTACTTCAAAGGCAAGTGTTAACTTTATAGATACATCAGAAGTAGGCAAAAGCTGCAGCATTTAAAAATGTTATGATGTTTTATATGACCCAAATAAAACTAATGCTAGAAAAAAAATAGAAAACTGATTACCCACCTTTATCCAATAAGTCAGACACCGAATTGTCTTGTTTCCTTATATCAGAATCAGTAAAATGTATTGATAGAGCAGTAAAGCCACAGACTGTTAGAATCTCCTTGGCATTACCATGGCACATTAGTAAATACAAGATGTTTTTATGGAACAAAGGGTTTCTAGTATTCTATTGATGGGCTTGAGGAATCTTAATTTGTAGCTTTCTTTTTGCTGTACATCTTCTGAGATGCAGAAATCTGAAAATAATGTTTGGTGTAAAATCTTATAAAGCCGCGACCCTCTGGTTTATGTTTGCCTCCAAATTTAAGACCTCCCTTTCACATTCGGCCATCAGTGATCAGCGACAACTGTAAAAGTTTGTAGCTCTGCACTTTTTATTATCTGACAGTGGAAGATGTTGCTTTGATGTCATTATTTGTGTGCTTTCTTGAAAGTGGAGTACATGTACACATTTAAAGGTATGGCATGTGTGTCGGGAAGAATTAATTTGTCTCTTATTACCATATGTAACCACAGTTAACTTTGATAGCTCTTTTAGGAAGCATATGCACTGAAACATGTCCGTTTTGATCAGCATGAATTTACAGCAACCACTGAAATTATGGTCTGTTTGTAGCATGGTTTGTGTCTTTTAAAATACACAATCACTTTGTCTTGTAAATTGTGGCAGCACAGCAGATGGTTGTCAGACATCTGTGTAAGAGTGACATAGTATGCATAGATTTGAAATTATTGGCTCACCACCATAATAGGGAAATAAATGTAGAGGATGATAAAATATACAGATTTATAATTTTACAATAATGATGTTTCCTTTTCTTAGCTTTCACTGAAAGGCAGAAATAAATATTTTTAAATGTGAAGTTGTGATCTGGCTGCAAAGTAAAGTTTTGTTAGAAAGGACACATGAATTTGCCAGTGTTATTTCTCCCCAGCTGTCCTCAACCTTATTCTGACAGTTAAAGCTTGTTAGTGTAACAGGAATACGCATAGTTTTATAATAAAGTGGAAGGATCAAAAGAACATCTTCCTAACAGCTGCGACAGAAAGTATTTCTAAAAATATAGGTAAAAAATTGCAATGGACTAACCACAACTAGAATATATTTAAAGGGTAACTCTACCACTACAATGGGAAATACAGTTTGTTCCTACTTTTTGAATAGGTGGACTTTTAATAATATGCAAATGAGCTTTAAGGGCTCCAGCGTACATAATAGAAGCCCCTTCCAGCTCCAATTGCTGCTTATTATTCAGTCCTTCCTTCAGCAATTATGCAAGCTTCCTCTCTTCACCTGCCAGAGAGTTGTTGACAGCTGACAGGGCCAGAAGGGGTTTCTGTGTAGTACACAGGAGCCCCTCAGGCTCATTTGCACATTTAAACAATCCCTTTTCACAAAAAATAAGCCATTAAAGGCTAAACAAACAATGGTTTCTATTTTTGGGGACACATGTCAGTGTGTAAGTATGCTTGGGTAAAAGTCCCCAAATCCATGTGGTTGATTTCCTTTAAATCAGAAAGAGGTAAACATTTATGTATTTTATATTATAAATATATAGCTACATTTCCAAATTAACTTTAGTTTTAAAGCATATCCTTTTATTTCATATCAGGTCCCTATAAACTTAAATCCCTTTTTCTTTTAATGTGAAGAATTTTGCACAGTTCTCAATGCTTTGTTTATTTCTCCACTGTGTGTTATAACTATTCCCAACTCTTTCATAAACTGCTACTACTAGTAAATGTACTCCTTTATGAGTAAATGCCTCTCTCTGTACTTTCTTTATTATAGCCCAATAGTATAATAACATACCATATTATATAAATACATTCATAACATGCTGTGCGATTATTTACAACAATGGAGGTTCAAGTAGATTCCTACCAGTAAAAAGCACTTATCAAAGCACTTTAGTTGCCATCCCAGCAAGTATACATGCTGCATAGCTGCTGCACTCCTTGCTGTCGAAATACGGGTTTTGAGAGAATTAAATGTATATTCTTGTATTAAAACTGAAAAGACACCAAGGTCACTAAACGGGGCTCTACAGTATTTTACTGGAGTGTTGATGGATGTTTGGTCATTTGTCCAAAAGACTTGACAAGTGTTCAGCCTTGTTAGTGAGAGAAACGTAGTTTCCATCTGTTGTGGCTATGTGACAGGGTCTGACATGAAAAAAAATCAATTCTGTGCATTCTGTCATATGGTAAAGTTTATTTTATTTATAAGGGAAAAAGGATTTTAATTCTAGTGAAGAATGGGAAATAGTCATGAATATTAGAATGAAGCTACCAATCAGCCATATAAATTACATCTCCTTTTAGAGAATGACACTAGTAAAAGTGTTTGCCTTGACAGAATGAGTACTTTTAGGCTATGGTCACACCAAATACTAAAATATTACTGCGTGGCAATAATTACCAATTATTATTGCCACCATCTAGAGGATAAAGGAAGAATCTTGCAAGCCCGAGAACACCATTCCAACTATGAAACAGAAGTCAGCAGCATTGTGCTGTTATGTTGTTTTGCTGCATGAGGGACTGGTGCACTTCACAATATATATGGCACAATGAGGAAAGGACATTAGGTAGTAATACTGAAGAACCATCTCAAGACATCAGCCAGTAAGTGAAAACTTGGGCACAAATGGACAATGGACTGAAGCATAATGCCAAATTGGTAACAAAGTGCATTAATAATAACAAAGTCAATGTATTGAGAATTTATGGGCAAAGTTCAAAAACAAGGTGAGAGCATGGCTCAATTACACCAATTCTGTCAGAAGGAATGGGCCCAAATTCCTACCAACTATTGTGAGAAACGTATCCAAAACGCTAGACCCAGTGGGCAATGGTATCAAATACTAATGAAATTTATGTAAACTTTTTACTTTTCAAAAATAAATAAAAATGCCTTCAAAAGTTTTTTCTCTCTCATTGATTTGGTATTTGGCAAATATAAATAAACCCCTTAAAGAGGACCTGTCAGCTTGGAAAACCCACAGACTAAATGTGGCCCCAATAATCCTCCCCCCAGCCCCTTTCTCCCTAGCCGTTTTTTAAATTAATTTATGTGCAGTAAATTGATTTAACACGATCCGACCTCTGACCAAATAAGAGGTCGGATCGTGTATATGACGCACTGGCAGTCGGCGTTATTCATTAGGGGCCGTGCCGACACACCCCCAGCAGGCCCCTGCCAGCGGTCCCATTGTAGGAGAAGCCGGCAGCATCGCATTGCTGCCGGCTCTCCGTGCCATTTTAAAGAAGCCCGGCTCGGCCACAGCCGCTGACAGTGCGGCGTGGCCGGCAATGTAAGTCCAGGTTGCGGCCGCAGCCGCTGTTAGTGCGGTGCGGCTGCACCACGGAGAGACGGCAGCGATGAGATGCTGCCGGCTTCTCCTACAATGTGACCGCTGGCAGGGGCCTGCTGGGGGTGTGTCGGCACGCTCCCTAATGAATAATGCCGACTGCCAGCGTGTCAGATACAGGATCCGATCTCTTATTTGGTCAAATCAATTTACTGTACATAAAAAAATTAAAAAAAACAGCTAGGGAGAAAGGGGCTGGTGGGAGGATTATGGGGGCCACATTTGGTCTGTGGGTTTTCCGAGCTGACAGGTCCTCTTTAATGATCAGACCTTTTTCGAATTTGCGTTTCCTTTTTTTCACCACCCACATTAAAAAAACTATGACATTTTTATTGTAAAAAGCTGTATGAGGGCTTTTTTTCTGCGTATCAAATTGCACTTCGTAATGACATTACTTAACTTTTCATGCCATATACTAGGAAGCAGGAAAAATATTCCAGATGCAGTGAAATTTGTGAAAAAAATTAAGATGTACAAAAAACCCCTGTAATTTTGTCATTTTCTGGAGCTAATAACTTTTTAATACTTTGATGTATTGACCTATGTGATGTGTCATCTTTTGCAAGATGAGATGATGTTTTCAAAGACTGTACAGCTTTTTTAACACTTTTTATAAAAAAATTTTATCTGTTGCAAAAATTGGTCTTTTGGACATTTGGACGCTACTTTCTGTTACGCCGCGAGTAACTGTTATTATATTTTGATAGATCAGACATTTTGGGATGTGGCAATACCTACTATGTTTATGATTTTTAATGTTTATTTTTATATCTGTTCTAGGAAAGGAAAGGGGGACTATTTGAGTTTTTATTTTTTTTATTATTTTTTTTACTTTTTTTAAAATTTTTTACCTTTAAGGTACTTTAATTCTAAATTGTCTGATTAATCCTACCATATACTGTCATACTGGAGTATGGCAGCATATAGGGATTTTACACAGATTTTCACTACCAGATTACACTGATCCCGGGTGTTACAGGTAGGCTTTGCTGCAGTATGCAGAAAATGGGCTGAGCCCTCTCCATACACCAGCAGATGATGTTTGATGTACTAATACATCACACATTGATAATTTTGGTTATCCTAATTGATCGAAAACAGGTTTAGTCTAATTTCCTGTCAGATAGTGAGAAAACATTCTTATGTGTCTTTTTATATTCTGTATGTTCCGTACTGTATGTAATATACTGCATGTTGTGCTCACCGTACCAAGCCCAGGCACCATAGAAGACTATGGGGGACATATCCGGCCGCGACTCTATATATATGCGAATGCACAGACTTTTATTCGAAAGGCCATGCCTTTTTAAGTGCAAGTCAGAAAAGGGCCTAAAAATGGTCTGAAACCCTTAATAAATGTGGCAAAGGCATTTCTGAAAGTTTTCTACTCCATAATTCTTGCGTAGACAGCTTGATACATCTCTTGCATAGACTTGTGGAGCCTACTTATATTACATTTAACAGACTATAAATGTATTGTTTTACAGTAAGCACAAGGCATAAATATAAACATCACAAGCTCACAGACCTTTTAACCCCTTAAGGACGCAGCCATTTTGTAGCTTAAGGCTCAGCCCGATTTTTTGGATTCGGACTTGCTTCGCTTTATATGGTTATAACTTTTGAACACTGTTACTTATCAAAACGATTCTGAGATTGTTTTTTCCCCACATGTTGTACTTCATTTTAGTGGTAAATTTTGGCTGATAAGTTTTGCGTTTATTTACAAAAAAAAAGAAAATATGATAAATTTTTTGAAAAATTTGCCATTTTCGAAATTCTAAATCATTGCGTTTTCAGGCAGATAGATTTACCACCTAAACAAGTTGCTGAATAACATTTCCCATTTGTCTACTTTACATTTTCATAATTTCTGAAATGTCTGGATAGTTTATTTTGATGTCACGCGGCTTACAAATAGAATATCCCTTTTCCGGATTTTCAGAATTGACTATTTTGGGGATAAATACAGTTTTGAATGAAATTTTACATATTTAGCATCAAAACCCCCTATATAACCAACCCATTTTCAAATCTGCACCCCTCAAGCTATCAGAAACAGCTTTTACGAAGATTGTTAACCCCTTGAGATCTTCATAGTAATTGAATCAAAATGGAGGTGAAATTTAGAATGGTCATATTGTTCCCTTATACGTTCATTTAGCACTAAAATTTACACATTTCCAAAATATAAAAAGAGAAAACCCACCATACAATTTGTTCTGCAATTTCTCCTGAGTACAAAGACCCCCCACATGTGGCCGTTACTTGTTTTATGGGGGCACAGCGAGGTGCAGAAGGGAAGGAGAGCGCTGCAGCTGCCAGGATTTTAGTTTCCTCATTTGCCCCTTTTGAAGGCTATAAAATTTTCGCTTTTTTGTTATTGGGGCCATGTGACGGCATTTTTTTTGCGGGATGAGATGCTTTTTCCATTGTTACCATTTTGGGGTTGGTATCACCTATTGTTGAAAATTTAGGAACTTTTTTTGAGGGCAGGAGTAGAAAAGCATCAATTCTGTACTGGATTTTTTACTTTTTTTTTTTTTTGGTGTTCACTGTATAGACTAATAATCATGTTATCTTTATTCTATGGGTTGATACGATTACGGGGATACCAGACATGAATATATTTTCTTACGTTTTACTAAATTTGTCAAACAAAACCCTAATGTGGGGAAAAATCTATCATTTATGTATTGCCATCTTCCAAGTGGCATAACATTGTTACTTTTTTGGCTACGGAGCTGGTTGATGGCTTGTTTTTTGCGGGACATGTTGTACTTTGCACCAGTATCATGTCTGAGTACATATGGTTTTTTGATCGCATTTTATAGCATTTTTTGTGGGATTGAAAAGGTAAAAATCATAATTTTTGGAGGGTTTATAACAGTTTTTTTTTACGGCGTTTATCTTGGGGGTTCAATAATGATTTACTTTTATTCTACGGGTTGTTACGGACGCGGTGATACTATATATGTGGGGTTTGTGTTATGATTTAGACTTTTTTTGAGTTATATGTCTCTTTATATGTTTTGGGAGTTTGGGGCATTTTTAGTGATTTATGACTTTATTTTTTTATTGAATAACTTTTTTTTTTTACTTTTTCACTTTTATACCATGGGACATGAACAAGCAATCTTCTGATTGCTTCTTCATGATAATATTCTGCAATACTGATGTATTGCAGAGTATTATCAGTGTCAGCCTATACACTTGCATAGGCTGGCACTGTGCCAGTAAGATGACGTCACAGACGCCATCTTACCAGCAATTCTTGCAAGTAACTCTGGGGTCCAGATCGGACCCCAGAGTTGCTATAGCAACGATCGGCGCCCCCCGAAAACGGTTCGGGGGGGCCGATCATGGGGGAAAGACCCCCCAGATGCAGGTTAGATGCCGCGGTCGCGCTGACCGCGGCATTTAACGGGTTAAGCACCCGCGATCGGAGACAACTCCGATCGCGGGTGTTACACTGGGGTGCCGGCTATTAGTTACAGCCGGCACCCCGTGTTTCCCGATGCCGGTTCGGCTCTGATCCAGAGCCGAGCCGGCATAGGCGCCGTGGCGGATATATCCGCCACTGAGCGCTAAGTCACTGCGCTCCGTGGCGGATATATCTGCCACGGAGCGTGAAGGGGTTAAGAAATGCTAAATGACATTCCCCTGGTGTGCAAAAATTCTCGCAAACTGGCATAATATGAGCCAGCAATCTAGTTAATTATTAGAGAAACATTACAGATGTCAAAGAACTGACTTGTCTCCTCATCCTTTATTATATATGATGTAAAGAATGAGGAATGTAAATCTCATCTGTTACTGTACTGTATGTTCAATAGACCATGTTAATTATTGTCAGCTTGGGATGAAGACACTAAAAGAATCGATCATCCAAGTAAGATGCCAAAATGCCTCCTATCAAGGAGATTCATATCCTGGGATACACATCTGAGAAAATTGTTCTAGGCAGCTCACACATAGTTCAACATCATCTCCTTTCTGGCAGAAAAATCCAGTCAGACAGGCGGATATCTATGCATAGGAGAACATACGATGAAAGGTAGACGTTAAATGAATACATTATTTATAGAAATGCTGCTCAGTATAAGGTTCAATTATGACAGCGCACATTGTTTCTCTTTAAATAGTTTTGAAATTAAAAACTTTGGCAAGTTTCCAAGGAAACACCAAACATGTACATAGGGGCTTTAAAGTGTACACTCTCTGGGTACCATCAGAGAGCAATGTATATGTTCCATCTGCGTTTTATATGTACTTTGAAATTGTGATCTACATTTTCATCTATTATATCACTGAGCAGTTTTGCTGGAGATTTAAAGCAGCCTTATTTTCAGATGACAGCTGCAGTCAGTTTAATGCACAATGTCATGAAAGGACAGAACAATGAAAATATAAAGCATTGAGCTTGTTGCATATGTATGGCTTGTTCAGAGCGCCGTCTACATTTTGTCATTTTGTGAAGCCTAAAATACATTTGGGATTACAGAAGATTTACCCTTCAACATATGTATGAAACAATATACAATGCAAAACGAAACTCATTCTTAAGCACTATGGCCTTGTTTTACTTTCATTTCCTTTGTGCTCAAAATGCAATTGCTGTTTACTTTTCTTTTTACCTTAGAGAATATGTTTTATCTGTGGACAGTCGAAAAGTAGTAGTGTGGCATTTTGATAATTAGCAGTTCTCTGTGTGGGGGTAATGATCAACCTGCATGTTATTTGTATAGCAGCTCCATTTTACAAGTAACCATCAGAACATATCTCATGTAAAGTCAAATGTTTGCTGTGTGGCAGAGACTGGAATACTGGAGAGAAAACCATGGAAACACATATGGGGTTTCAGTTCTTTACGCCTCTGATGAGTTTTTTGAAGGAGGAACTTCGCCCATGTTAGAGCACGCAACAAACGGCCATACTACTTCATTACCTGTCAGTCAAATGTTGGCTATGCTGACAGGTATAGTTTCTCCTTACCCTTTTACATGTTCTCAGTAGAAGAGGGATTAAGTGACTGAAAGGCCACGGTTTTGGTTTATTTACATTCACAATAAATGAGATGTCCGATTTTAACACAACATTATCAACTCATGTATTCCCCCATTATGTACTTGGCCAAATATTTCAAACATATAAGATCATCAGCATGTCCAACCTAAAGAAATACAAATATATAATAATGCATAAATTATATGACAAAGAATACACAGCGTCACAACATTCCAATATGTGTTACATACATACAAAATACATACATACAACATACATGAGTAGAAGCAAGAATGGGGAGGGAAGGTAGGTAAAGTGGGTAATAGGTATATAAAATAAATAAAAGGAATAAAAATAAAACAGTAAGTTTGGCAATACACATCAATGATAAATATGCTACACATGGGCTACACCAGGGAACCTGTCACCAGATTTTCACTAGTAAACCTGATCATATGTTCCCATAGCACTTTGCAAATTATTGCCCACACAGTTTTAAGCTAAAAATGCATAGTTCCTATCATAGAAAATTAACTTTGTACACCTACCTGGCACCCTGCCAGCAGGAACAGCGACTCACAAAGAGCATGTGTTATTCATGTGAGTCACTGTGTGTCTCAGCTCATGTACCCTTCATCTCCCTCATTCCCCTGTTACTTGGGATGACATCAGCAGAAGGGACAAGGGAATGAGGAAGATACCAGAGAGATGGACTGAGTCAAACAGTAACACGCACCCTCTTTACTCACTGCTCTTTCTGGCAATGTGCTAGGTAGGCTTACAAACATAATTTTTGGGGGATAGCAAGTATGCATCTTTTCCCTAAAACAGAGTGGGCAATAATTAGCATAGTGAGAAACTATCATTAGGTTTATTAGTGAAAATCTGGAAACAGCTTCCATTATTTGTAGTTGTAGTGATAAAATATCCAATGGGTAAAGCTTTCAGCAATTATTATGGGCTTTAGTTTACACTTAATATATAATATTTGATTTTATTTCAACCAGATGTTCCATCTATTCAAGAATTATGACGTTTTGTGTAAGCTATGAGCAGTAATTTTCTCATACCAGAAATTTTCATTTATAGTGCTGATTATTTCATCTAAAAAAAGTATTGTGGAGTATCTCCGGCATTTGGCTTTGTTTAATCTATGTTTAATTTAATCTTAAATACCAATACCGAATTACCAATAGTAAGAGTTGTGCCATGGTAAGTTTCATAAACCAAAGAAAATTTATCCAATTGGGACACATGAATCCATTGGTCACTAAAAAATAACTTTTATTGATATTTATTAAAAGATGGATCTTGCTTCATGGTAAGTTTCATAAACTAATATCATTTATAGGAAAACGTAGTGTAATAGCACTGACGAGTTTATGCACTTTTCTGTAGTGTTCTATGCTACAGTTGTAATGAATGACATTCATTATTTTTAAGTAGAATAAGCTTATATAGAGGCTAATTGAAAGGGGGTACCAAGCTTAACACCAGATTGTTTAGAGCAGCTGCTTCATTTCTAGGAAGAAAAATATCTTAATGACAATTTCATTTTTTCTCTTTTATGAAAACTACAGTATTGTTCAAGCATTTACTAAACCAACAAAAGAAAAATATGCAGCTTATGTATCTGGAGTTCTGTTAGAATGTTGCAATTCTGTAGAAAGTACAATGAATTGTAAAGATTTTCATCTATCCATCTACTTTTATTTCTCTCCATTATCCAACATGCCTTTAGATCTAATGGCACTAAGATCAATGCATGACATCTGCCTACAGTAAGAATGAAAAAGCAGTTGTCTTATTTTCAAGCATCTATTTCATGCGGAAGCAATGTTTTTGATATTACCTGACATATAAAAGGAAATATATGTGTCAGACTCTATTTCTGCTGCACCTTTTTTAGTTTTAAACTAGTGTTCCTTAAAATAGAACACTATAAAAGAAATTGCTAATGGTTTGTTAAATGCAATATACTTCAATTAGATATTGAGGATATCATGTGGATATTGAAGAGTAGTGTCCCATGACCCCTATCCCTCTTCTATGCCCTTTTGTTGTCAGATTTAAGAGGAGCAAGTAAAAAAGAAAGGGGAAGTCACACAACTCTATTCATTCACAATTTCTTCTAGTAAGTGTTAGAGAAGCTAGTCTGTTCTCCATAGCTTTTCCTTATCCCATCCTAGAAAAACGTATTTGCATGTTTCCTCATAGAATTAAAGGGGTTTTCCAACAAACAAAAGTTAGGCCCTATCCCCGGGATAGGGATTAACTTGCTGATCAGTAGGGTCTCAATGATAAGACTCCCACAGATCACGAAAATGAGGGGTCTGATTGAGTCCCACGTAACTCATTTGGACCCCTTGTTGCTCCGTCAGACTAATGGTGCAGATGGCCGTGCCTGACCGTTCAGCTCCATTAATCTCTATGGAGCTGACGGAAATTGCAGAGAGAGAGCTGACATACACAACGATAGAAGAAAGAAAACAAAAACAACAACGGAAGAGGACGGCGCCTCGCGTAATAACGTAGGGATAGGTCGGTGTCAATTAAGGTGAGAAGGTGGGTGCTCACCTGGTGACCACTTGTTAGTAAGCGGTAAAGTTATCCATTCGGAGGGAAAAGGTTTCTTATTTATAAACCTCGGTTACTGCAGCTACTCCTACGCTCTCCAAAGAATCGGTAACCAACGGCACCGTAACGTAAATGATACTCTATTTTTTGCACTCCTGTATCATACACAACGATAATCTGGAACTTCCTCCTCTTTTACTATTGCTATCTGCCGAAAATATAAATTTTATTTTATTGGGGTTTACTGGGGTTCATACTGCCATGCTCCAAATTTATCACGTCTGTTCACCACATTAATATTTTACAACATAGAAGACGCTGTTTTTCACTCATGTCCTAAGGCGCAGGTAATAACTTCCCTCCATTGGGGCATATATACCAATCCTTCTTTAACAGAATTTTGTATCACATTTATCAAGGATGTAAGACAGTTTTCAGACACTTTTATAACAAGTATGGAAAATCCTCTTAAAGGGGGTTTGGCCTCATGGAGAAAGTCCATACTGTTATCAGTATTTGTAGTTTCTACCTTTATGACATTTCTACACCTCTTCCCCATCCCTTCTCTTACTTCCTTGGTTTAACTTGAAGTACACATGACTTTCTTCAACCATACTATCTATGTAACCTGTTATCAAGTTCCAATAGCCTTTTCTACCATTATTGCAATACCGCTTTTATAACAGTAGATAAAAGAATGACTGGCTCCCTGCCCAGTATCATTGAGCCATGTGGGAGTCCGCTTCAATGCATAATATTTGTAATATTCTCTGGGATTTTGCCTGATCCCCCTCCTTCCTGTTTCCTCCTTCCCCTCCCTCATGCCTACATGAGCTGACTGCTGCAAGCAAATCCCCCACAGGTATAATGGAGTAGAAGAGTAAACTGAATGGAGTGTGAATGAGGGAGTATGGCAGCAGATAACTCGATTATACATGGACTGATTGAAGCTGATACTCACATGACTCAATAGTGCTTGCTAGCGTGGAACCAGGTGTTCTTTTATCTACTTTTTTACGTTCGTGGTACATGGAAGATTAATTATAAACGCAGCAATGCACTTATGATAGAAAGGCTATTGGAAACTGTCATCAGGTAAAAAATGAGACACTGAGACATTTTTGAGAAATGTCTCCTATAATTTACAATTACACTGGGATGAAGAATGTTTTTTCCATGTAGGAAAGGAAATACAACTCTTACAACTCTTCAAATGCTAAGAGGTCTTACACAGAGTTAATTGAGTTAAAATAGTTTAGAAGGGGTTACAGAATATTTAGCTATTAAAAAAAAGAAAGTAGCAAAAAACTCACAGATTCGCTTTTTATATTACCATTTTAGATAAATCAAACAAGTTCAATAGCCACACAAAACCAAAAAAGACATGCACAAATATCCATACTAAATGACCCCCAAAGACTACATGGTCACACATACTGTAGACAATGTAGTACAGATAACATACTACTTTATGTTATTGTATCACCCTGTGATCGCATATATCTAGACACACAAGGATCCGTTCACACAAGTCAATTCAAGGGATTTTCCCACAAAACAAGCTAGGCCCTATCCACAGAATAAGGCCTAACTTGTTGATCGGTGGGGGTTTTAGTGATGGGACCCGCACAGATCACTATAACGAGGGGTCCGCTGAGGTCTGATGTATCCCAGTTGGACCCTTCATTGTTCGCCGATATAAGCTGAGCAGCAGGACGCGCATGTCCAGGGTGCTTCATCTCTATGGAGTTGACAGAGATTGTCCTGTGGATAGGGCCTAATTTATTTTGTGGGAAAATCCCTTTAAGCATCTATATGTTTTAAAGGTGAATAAGGGGTAAATAGCGTGAAACGTCCATTGCCTTTTTGCACTTCTTTGCATTCCTCCCTGACCCTGTACAGCATCAAGATAAATTAAGATGATAGCTGTGGTCAATGAGTGCAATTCTTGTCTTGCACTTTGAATAAATTCATCCAGGGAGCTGGGTGGTTTAGAGATGTAGAGAGTGTGGAATGCAAAAGTAAGTGAATAAAACTTGTTGTTAAATCCATATAATTGTCAATAAGTTTTTTCTTACGATGAATAAAAAATCATGATCAAGATATGAATAAAAAATGGAGGGTGTGTAAAAGATGTATGAACTAACTGCCTGTGCCAGGTGCTACATAGTACTGAAAATAAGTATTATTTGAAAATTTCGATGTTCATCAAGGCTGTTTTATACAAATCATGCATTGCAAATATTGGAAGAAGCTATGAGTAATAAAAAATAAATCAATGTTACATAGGAAAGAACTACATTTCCCTGTGAAAAGGTGTGAGGAAAATACTATATATACTAAATATAGGTGTTTTCACATCTTTATCCAAGAGGTACGGTATTAAAAAAAAAGAGATCAAGTTAAGGTTATTGATATATTTTATGACAGAAGCATGATACGGTACATGATGCAGGCAGGAAACACAGAAAATGACATGGTGCAAACATGAGTTATCTAGTCACCATAAAAATATTATCCCAATTGACAAGAAGATATGGAAAGACTATATAGAATACATTTTATATCATGAGATTGTACTCATTTTCACTTTTGCATCACTTTTCATTCAAAAGTCAGGACCTGATTCATGTGAATGAATGGAAAATCATCAGATACTGAAAATTGCCTCTCTATTCAATGAGTAACAAATGAAAATTACTTTGAAGTGCTCAGAAATGAACAAGTTGTATAAACAAATTTACTGTTATGCTGTTAAGTTGATTATGGTGTTTGGATCTCATAGGTATCTAGTAACCACTGTCTATAAGACACAAAATGTTCTATGAGAGAACAGAGCATAGAAAACATAAAACAAGGGATATCATACAAAGTATAGTGCTTCTGCTTTCAACTTTTAGCTATTTAATGCTTAATTTTTCTAAACTGAAACATATAAGGGGTAATATACTAAGGGCCTGAATCGCTATTTTTCATTGGGTTTCCCGAAAATTACCGTTTTTCGGCGTATTGCCCAAGGTTTTTGCTGCGCGCGATCGGATTGTGGCGCATTGGCGCCAGCATGCATGCGACGGAAATCGGGGGGCGTTGCCGTGGGAAAACCCGACGGATTCGGAAAAACCACAGAATTTTTTTAAAAAAATGTGTCGCTTGACACGCGCTTACTTGCACCAGGAATAGGATGATGAACTCTGGTGAACTCCGATGGACCTCGGCGCAGCAGCGACACCCGGTGGACATTGGGCGCACTACCTTAGTGAATCCCCGAAAGACCCAAATCCTCGACTGAGAACGCGCCGCTGGTAAGTAAATCTGCCCCATAATGTATAAGTCAATATAGAAAATCATATTTTTAATATATTAAAGCACAAGTCACAATCTAGTCCTCATAGCGTACTCAATGTAAGAGGTTAAGGTACCTTTCAAGTACACGTGCACTCACTTGGACTCTCTTAAGGTGGAAGTTAGAGCTTCTTTGCCTCCTGAATTTTCTTTCGGTTTTTGAAATATGTTTTTCTGTTGGCAAGATAGTGGAGACATTCATTATTGACTTTCTAATAAAAAACTGTGCGGTTTCCCCCCTTGCTGCGCCTATTCCACCTTATTTATGAAATGTTAGCGCCACAATATTGGTGCTTTTCAGACACTCAGAATTTTTGCCGACACCGATCTTGGCACAATTTTCGGTGCACAAATAGAGCTGCGAAAAGCAAAAATGCCCCACAGTGTAGTGTATCAAAGAGCAGAAGAAAGTAGTTGGAAAGGTGAATGGAGAAAGTAACAAACATTAGACCAATCAAACATACCAATAGCCATTCATACCCATTAATCATGAGAGATTTCTCATTGCATATTTGTAGTAGATTTGGTTGAATAATTACTATCAGGTCCAACCTACTATCCTACAGTGTTAATCCAGAGGAAGGCAAAAAATCATATGTCTGTTGTCAACTTGCCCATAGTGTGGGGAAATAAATCTTCCTGGCTTCAAAAATGGCAGTCACAATAAATCCCCGGATCAGTTTCCCATACCAAGAACATTTTTACCAAAATATTTTATTTTAAAAACAACATCTTAGTCTCTCTTAAAATTGTTGATTGCATCAAACATCAGAACATCCTGTGGAAGCAAATTCCTTAGTAGAAGCAAGTTCCTATTATGGAAACTTATTGGTTTTATTAATGGCTACATTTAAATTATACTTTTATTTACAATTGAAGTTGAACTGTTAAGCAAAGAAAATCATAAAGGGATTAAAAAAGGTAGTTCTGCAACTTACCATATAAGCGATCAAGAACCAAGATGAACATTGCATGGTACTGTCACAAAAGACTATTATGCTGTATATTAGTTTTTAAGTATGCATGGTATTAACTATGCTTTTGGCTCCATTACTGTCTCTGTAGTGTAATATATCAGTTCCCCCACAGTCACATGTGCAAACCTTGTCTGCTTGTTATTGTAAATCCCCATTTTGTGAAGTAACTGTAAATGGCAAACATAAATTAATGAGTAAACATACTTCTATAACTGCTTATTAACCTACAAAAAAAGAAAACCAAGTCCGCACAGTGGAGAGAAACCTCAATAGAGGGGTTGCAGAGCCTTCATGGATCCTGGCAAGATCCTTCATGGTAAAGCTGAAAAAAATTCCAAAGGGTGAAGCTTATTGAAACAGTGGCAATGTTTCGGTGTGAACCACCTTCATCAAGCCTGTGTTTTAGATAAGTATAAAAATTCAGCTTAAATGAGCATTTATGACCCCTAAGTATAACATAAAAAGGAGCTACAGCAAGTTTGCTTCAGCTTTAGAAGAAAAATTTAGCTGAATTCTTCTAGAGTCTCAGACTATGTTTGCCATCAGGATGATGTTTTATTAACATATTGGTGTAGATTTATTAAGCTGTCTGAAAGTCAGAATATTTCTAGTTGCCCATGGCAACCAATCACAACTCAGCTTGTATTTTACCAGTGCTCATGAATATTTTAAAGGGGAGCTGTGATTGGTTGCCATGGGCAACTAGAAATATTCTGACTTTCAGACAGCTTGATAAATATGCCCATTTGTTCTTATTATTATCAGAAAATATTTTGTCTTTTTGATGGCTCTAAAAAAATTCAGCTCAATTTGTCTTATGCTTAGCTTTTTTTCTTAGACAAATCAGAAATTGTAGCTACTTTTTATGTTATTCTTAGAGGTCATAAATGCTCATTTAAAGGAAACCTACCATTTCAAATGGTCGGTGTAAGCAGAAACTTCTTCGGCGTGCGCGCGGCTACATAGGAAATGCCGCACGGTCGCGCGCAGCGCCGAAGCAGCTTCTGCTATAAAGTTTAAAAAGTGTTAAAACCGCGATACCGCGGTTTATAACACTAACGAAACTAAGCACCGGCACCAGCTCACCCTGAGCTGGTGCTCGGTGTTTACAGCTTACACCGACCATTTGAAATGGTAGGTTTCCTTTAAGCTGAATTTTTTACACAGGCTTGATGAAGGTGGTTCACGCCGAAACATCGGCACTGTTTCAATAAACTTCACCCTTTGGAATTTGGGATTTCTGGAGTGCTTCCTACACTCTTTTCAACTTTGCTTATTATCCTAGATAGGAGTTTGACCAAAATACAACAGAGACGATCCCTGGTAAGTAAATGGAGGAAAAAGAAAGCCAGCCTCTGCACTAAATAAATTAGTGAATTAGGTAATAGTTGCTAAAAATAATTTATGTTGTATTATACTGTAATAGGTTTCATTGTCTTATGCGGATCAGTGCCTTGTATTAAAATTTTAATACATTATTACCTATTTATAGGTCATTATAGAATTATGATCCTCCAGTTGTTATACAACAACTATGACAACCAAGTTGTCTACTACTATCCAGACTTTCAGGGGCATTTATTTCCATCGTTATTTTGCCAATTGTGCCTTGTGCGCCATATTAAGAGTGTCAGTGTCACAATATAGCTACATTTCTAACACTCCCTCATTTTTGTTTGGGTCGGTCAATTTGGACGCAGTTTGGTAATCTCACTTTTCCTGTGTTTCTTGATTCCCAGCACTTTTGTTGACACAATTTATGGCGCACAATTCGAGAAACTAAAAGCTGGTCTATGAAGTTTTATTTTACCTCCATGAATGTGGAATCATTTTAGAAATTTTATTGCCATGCACCAATCCATTAAGCCCTTGTGCCAAAAACTAACATCCCAGGCAAAATTACTTCCCAATTTGTGTGCCACAATAACGGACCCTTTTACAATATTAGTGAATGGCCCCCCGCTGTGAGTTGTAGTTTCAAAATAGGATATCCACTATTCAAAGACAGGTCAAAGACCACTACTTCAAAACATAAAAAATATTTTTGTTTCTAATATGAGACAGATGTGTAATGGAAGCAAAGGATTCAGGTTGCCACATTCCTACATAGCAAGTAATTTATGCACTTAGTGCAGTATTACATATTAATTTGTCCCAAAGATTACAAAACAATATTCCCCCTTGCACTAGAATTTTAGACAGCTAGGTGAATTCTTTTCTTCTTTCCACTGTCAGATGAAATCCTATTTATGTAGAGAATATATGAGAAGCATAATAATTTTCTACTGGATGGAATTGGGATTCTAGTTTTTTGAATACTGAATCTCTTTGTACTTGTGAAAACAACTCTAGTTATGCCATGGAACATTTGGAGATAACTTTTTTATTTATTGATAAAGCAGAAGCTTCATCAGCAATTAAGTTGTGTTAATGTTAATAAAATGTCTCTTCAAACAGAAAGTCAGAGAAAGCTCCAATATCCCATTAAGAGAAGATGCAAAATGTGTGAAAAGAGATATGATAGAAAATGAAGACTTCCAACGTGATTCTTATTTAAAGGAAATGACTCAGAGACATTTAGCTTCACATTTGTTCTTCAGCCTGTGTCTTAACCTGTGTGCATGATATAGATAGCTTTTAAAAAGCACCTTCCTGGGTTTTCGTTGCCAGTATATAATTACTACATTTTTGGAAGACATGTCTGTGTTAGACATTCTAATGCATATTTAGCAGATGTTGTAGAGAAGCAATAGATATGGTTTACATATGGTTAAAACTGTAAATATATTTTAGGTAATTAAACTAATTTCAAATGGTGTTATGTCAGAGATGATTATAGAAAGATGAGTCCTATTGTAGGGCAAGACTTGGGTGACATTTTATATATGCTTGAGCTGGGGATGGTGGTGAAATTTAAGGCAATAATTGGAAATTGAAACCAACCTATATATGTTCTGTAATAGTACATTTACAAGTACAATTCACATCTAAGATTAACTATACAATGAGGAGATGCCAGAAAAGTAAAAGTTTTTATCACAAATAAAATTTTCCATTGCATAAATATCAAACATGCAGCTAACATAATCAGAAGTTCTGTAGACACAGTAGATACACTTTTGTGTATCTCCTCCAGTGGGTTTAGCTATCTAATTTCCTTATCAACATATTTTCAGAATGTGAGAGTGTGATGTGGGTAGTGGAGGTTGATCTCTCATTGAAGGTGTCATGACACATTGGTAAAAGACCACAGCAACATTTTTTCTTCTCAGTAAGAGGCACAGCTTCTCCCGAAAATAGCTGTAAGTCTACGTTAGGTGACTAAAGTATACTATATATGTATAGTGTAATGTAGGGCTTGTTTTATTATTTCCGGGGATGATTGCAGCTGACAAGCCATTACTTATTTGCAGTATACATTAAACAATTAACCCTTCATTATTTGTGTCATGCACATAGTTTACATTTGTAGCTTGTACAGAAACTGATCTGTTTTTAATGAAATCCAAGAAAATAGCTTTCAATCTGGGTAGTACTGTTTTTAAGGGGAACCTGTCAACAGAGTGCTATTGGGGGCAGGTTGCTATAGACAAAGTACTGTATGTACCAAAATATTTTTATAAATTTCTCTGTTATATGGTGTTTGAAATAAAGTATGTGAAACTTTACTTGGTGCTCTGCCAGAAGCCTCAGCCTGAGTCCCGTAAAGGACCCTGGCTCCTGACCCTCCCTCCAACTCCCACATCCCCTCCTTGCACTGAGATTCTGGAGGGAGAGATTGTCTACAGTGAGCTGACATGTCATCAGGGGGAGGGAGGGGCAGCAGCCAGCAGTGACAAACAGAGTAGTAAATATATTATAGAGCAGATCGAAATGTACATTTGAAATTGTATTTTCTGGGACTCAGGCTGAAGCATCTGGCAGTGAGTCAGGTAAAGTTTCACATACTTTATTTCACCATATGACACAGATATTTTTTAAAAAACATATTTGGCATTTACAGAACTTTGCCTATAGCAACCTCAACGGCAAGTGGGTATGCAGGGTTGTGAGGGTGCTGTACTGGGTGGTGGAGTGAATGCAGCTTCCCACCAGATTTAACAGTAGTCCAGATCCCTGTGATACATCCAGCACAAGGAATACCATGTGCAAGCACATATATCCAGCTCAGTGAATAGCATGTGTCAGCGCATGATAAATCTCATAAATAATTAGCTTTTATTATTTAGAAAATATATACCTCGCTGCCTCAAGCACATCTGTCTCTGTGTCTGAGAGCCCAGGACTTATAAGCAGTATACATTTTAGGAATTGCAATTTTAGAGCCAACACTACAGAGCTACACTCTGTTACTTTGCCATCTGCAAGTGCTTCAAATATCCATGTTTCCTCACTCAGAAACTTCCTTACTGGCTCTTTAGTAGTTAGGTTTCTCCCTTTAAGGCAATAGCTAAATTGTATGTTACTCACTTTTAGACATTGCCACCTTAGGCCTCCCCACAAGTCACAAGCATTCTCTCTTAGCACTTTCTTAGCATGCACATCTGAGTCTCCTAAAGTGTTCACTGCTATAGAAATACTCCACAATTAGTCATATGAGTGCCTTCACAACAACATTTGGAGCGTGATCCCTCAAAATGATGTATTACTCATTTGGAAGATGAGCAAGTGTGCAGGTTTACCTATGCTCACAAGAACTCTTACTGATTGTTGTTTTGTTTCTCTCTTTTATACAACAGTTACAGTAAATAGTTTATTCTTCACTTCATAAGTTCAGTCACTCTTGGACCTTTCTACACCTTAAAACATTCACTGGATCTCCAACCTCTAATAAATGGACATAACATATAAATTCTATTGCTTAGACTGTTCACATCGAAATCCAGGATTTCAATACTACAATAAAATGCAAGTAAACTATTGAGAAAAGAGCAACCATGTTAGCTCAGCTATCAAGGGTTTAATGCAATCAATCACATAAGGAACTATATAATTCCATCGAATAATTCCAAAAAGTCTTGTCATCGGGTCAAAAGATTTCAAGCGTATTTGGTCCTCTACATAGACAGAAAACATACATTTCAACATCTTTCCCCTGAGACAGAACAATAACTCTGGATTAGGCTTTCCAAAAGGCCACAAGAAGTTGCCTTGGATGCCTGATTTCCTCCTGACATTGTCATTACTTGAAAAGGTCAGAAATAAGCAACACAAAGGTGCATAGTGCACTTGCTCACAAACCTTTGAATAGATTGCAAACAAGTCAAGTGAATGTCCTACCATTGGGAGTTTGGTTAAGGGCTCATCTTTTATTTACTGAATTGAATATTACTTCATGTCAACTTAATACACAAGATGATCCTTGTGTGTTCAGGCATTTTACAATGAAAACAGTGAGCACCAGCACTGCTCTAATTCTTGGAAATGTATAAATGTTTTGAGGTCTCAGTTCACTTAACTGCCTTTATTCACTTTTTCTTCATGTTAGCCTATAACTTATTTGGGTAATTTTCCATTATAAAGTTGAGAAATGTCCTCCTTAGCATTTATGTGTATCCATTTTCCCACAGACAGCTGTTAAATTTATCCAGGATTATTATGATGACACCATTGTAGAACCAAAAAGTATATATAGGAGGCGTTCTGATGAAGACAATCCCTTTCCACATTCCATATTCTCTCCAGTAAGGAGATGGAACAATACAGTTCAATACAATATTAATTTACAGCATTAATTTACCCAGCGAGCATGTTATACATTTAGGTTACTGAATTTAAAATATATACACAAATATCCACCAAACGTTACTGTAGATAAACCTATAAAAAAAAGCTGATCGCCAATCCAGACTTTATTTAAAAATATCTATGGTTAAATTCTTTAAACTTTAAACATTACTAAAAACTGTTTACTAGTTGCTAGTTATTAACTAATTATTATTATAAATATCATTATAAAGACAATTATAGAAATATTTGTTTCAGTCATTATTAAAAACTTACTAACTGGTATTACACCTAAACAGAGAGATAAAATTGACAAATATTTAAGATGTCCAGTATGGACGTCATAATTGACATAGCATTTTGAAAAAAATTACTTTTCTACCGTGTCTAGGTGTAAATGAAAACAATCAATAATACTTAACATTTATTAATAATTGATAAGAATAAATGAGAAAAAACAATGCTTACAACAGTAAACTAACTCTGTTGGGACCAATAAACTACAGATATAGCACGTAAGATTAGTAAACCATTTTTATGGAAGGTATTAAAGGGCACACAATATACAAAGACAAAATGTCAATGATTTCTTGACTGTTTGTTTTAACAACAAAATGCCAACATACTAAATTAGTAGCTAAGATTTATTCTTAGTTATACTAAGTTCTACTGTACTTGATTTGACTATACCGGAAATATATGATTGATTAAGAAGACTATGCTAAAGAAAACAAATAATAATTTGATTTAGTCAATCAATTCTAAATCCATCTATCTATCTATCTATCTATCTATCATCAGATTTCATGTTGTTTGCATAGTAGAAGTCACATACAATCTATATTTCCAATGAACATTACAGAAGGAAATCAGACCTTGAGCCAATTATCTTCTCAGTAAATGTTATGTGTCCAACTTGTTGACCAGAAATATAAAAGTGTGAAAATACCAATAAATCTACAGGGTAAACACATCTTTCACTGCTATGTACTGATTTTATCATTATTATTCGTGCCTACAAACCTTGAAGACAACATTTGTAGCCATTGTAAACAGCTGCTACACGGCAAAACTCACCCTGGAAACCTAGCCTATTTATATTGTAGTTTTATTTCAATGGGATACTTTTTCAAGTTCCAGTTAGCTAGAAGGAGAATACACATTTTCAAAGGAATCACCTGTTACCACATAACAGGTCCCTGTTCTTTTGCTTATTTACAAAAAGGGGCCTATACATATATAATTATAATATTATGTGTATGGGGGTATACTGACTTAACAAATGTTTTGAGGAAAAGAAATGATTAGACATGTTGAAATTCAATACACCCAGTTTTTATTCTCAGGTAAGGTGCCACATGAAGTCTTGCAGCAATTTACTTGCTTACCCTTCTCTCCCCACACTGAGTGTACTGAATGTGTATAGGATGATCAGGAGAAATAGGTTCGCTGAGCAACTACTAAAGGTGTATCTTTATGGGTTTTTCCTATACACTACGACCTTTAAAAGAACCTATGAAAATGTGTATTTTACATTTATATTTATCTAGAGTTGGCATATTATGTAGCAGCTTTTGATGTTCCCCCTCAACCTACACATTGCGACAGAAATTCTAACAGGCTCACAATAATTTCTGCACTAGGCCCTACCTGGAGGAGAATTACACTCCAACCAACTGTATACCTCTGCAAGGACCACTCTTTGTGCCTACCTGCCAATTTGGCATGGCAGTGGTGTACTAAATGGCAGTAAAAGTCATGGTTACTTCGTCCAATTATGCCCATTGTATGTAATGTAATTAAAGAGAACCTGTTTCCAGCACCCTTCCCTCACAAACCACAAAGAGACTCTTTAAGATGTATTTATATTCCACTGATGCCTCTATCTTTGGGATAAGAGCGAGCATTCTTCTAAAAAAGACTCTTATTGATGTCCTCTGTCCCAGTCATGAAGGCTGCAGTATACAATCAAGGTACCCAACCTCCTCACTAATATTGACACTGCTAACCCGGATGAAGAGAATTCGTAATAAAGAGAGGAGCAAGGCTGATTTCTTTTACCAAATGCCAGTGTCACTCTCACCCCTTCCTTTTTCTAGGAGTGGTTAATCATGTAGAAGAGCCTATTACCCAAAGCCACCGTTTCTCTCTCTCACCTCCTCCTTAGGAATTGTCTTCAGCCCAGTTAGCAGTATGAGCCTCAGTGAGAAGGGTGGGCTACCTTGACTCTATTCTGCTGCTCCCCACTTTCTTGACTAGAATAGACAACATTAATGAAAGTCTTTTTTAAAAGAATACTGGCTCTACAGTACAGACAGCAATGTATAAAGACATCTAAAAGGTATCATGTGTGTGCTATACATGTATAAGAGAATTACAGTATCATATTTAGCAATTTGAAGGGATTTTTTATTAAGTCCATGTGTCTTTTTTTGTTATTGCTTCAAGTAACTGTACTAATTGTATTTGAACAATATTTAAATTATATTTAGAGTTTGTATTACTGTTGCATATTATGTGGTTGTTTTTCTGATGTAAAATGTAGATCTCATAGTAAAAAAGTTGAGTAATTCTACTACTGTGCTAGCACATGTAGTATTGACTGTACACCACAGACACATTTAGTGAGTACTACAATTTTTCCCATTGGTTCCCATGAGTAACTAAACCAAATTGCAACATAATGTGATACCCTGCAGGCCTTTATACTGTGAATGAAATGAAAATTGTTACAAATGGCAAAGCATAAATGTCAAGAACAGAAGCTCTGACTTGGGCAAAGCTGGAGATTTGCCTTAGATAGCCTTTAAAGTTCATCCAGGATCTATAAAATGGGATGTTGACATAAAACCTATTAGTACTTACTGAAAGAGTATCTGAAATATAAGAGTAAGGAACGGCGTGGGATGAAAATGGTCAATTTACCAATGCATTAAGTAAAGGTATTATTTATGGAACAAAAGCTTCCTTCATTCATTTATGTTTACTTCATTCCAGCCAAACAACTGTATGACAGTGCTGAGACCATCTTTCAGCAGCCATGAAAACACATTTTAGAAAATAATGAAGAAATGTATTATATCTGGTAGATGACCTATTTTTCTGTGGAACATTATCATCTTGTGCTAATCATAGTTTCTTGACAACATCTAGCATTTTATTCTCAGAAGCATTAACAATAAATTGAGCATAATTTTCTTTTCTTGTTAATAGAAATAATAGAGAATAAGAAATATATAATATCTCATATGACTGTTTATGATAACTATTTAGGTAATATAATGTATCATTATGGGTCTTGCTGAAGGGGGTTCCTTTAATATATCTACTTAGAGTGTCTAGGGTCAGATAAAGGATCTATTCAAGCATAACTGGAGCCACAGTCATGGTGCTAGTTTCTTTCTCTCAAATCTTCATTCCTTCACTTGTATACATTGTTCTGTTAGAATAGGTGGTCTATATAGAAAATAAGATGCAACTGCTTACCAGTGATATTTATTAATTAAAATATATTACCACTAGGTCAGTTTTAGAAATTTTATCTTTTGGTTCGGAACAAACTTCTAGAGGCTCAATCTCCATCTAAACTGAAAAAACTGTACTACTGCTTTGCATCTTATAAACATAAATATATCCTTCCATTTTTTGGAAATATTTTATATATCTTTTAAAAGTACAACAATGAACATATTGGCATAATTTGGCTATTTTCACTTAGCGGTGTACCCACTTATGTTGCCGGTGGGTAACCCTCCGATACAGCTAGCAGACAGTGCCGGACTGTACAATTGGAATGCAGGACCAAATGCACAGGGGGACCAGGCTTCATGCGGCAGTCACCGCCGGCCTATCACCCCCTCATGCTGGACTGCTGTAAGCTTGATCCGGCATTCCTATTGTACAGAGCGGCATTGTCTGCTAGCTGTATCGGAGGGTTCTGATAATGCTAGCAGTTAAACACTTCTACATCTGTTGTAGCACTAGGAGCTGCATACTTTAGTAAGCTTATTTATGTGTGACAGGTTCTCTTTAAGTACAAACCTAAAGAACCAATCTTGTATGTAACCTTATGTACCACTGTCAGATTCCTTTTGTGGTAGCCTAACTGGTGGTGTGTGTATTAAAAAAAATGATATGGCTGAAATCTATGCTCCCGGCTGATCATCAGTTGTAAGTTACATAAACTTTTAGTGATCAGCCTAATTTACTGAAATGAGCAGGTCTGGGTGATGTCAATGTAGTGTGTATGGCCATTTTAAGTTATTAGGATTAAATTAACTAATGGAAATATGGGAGGAGGTTATAGATCAGCTGTTTCTATGGTCTTTTTTTAATTCTAATATATTTTACACAATAGTTAGAAAAACTTCTAAAACATAACTAAGTATTATAATACATATTAAAGATAATGGACCATATTGCTATAATGGAAGTGTAAAGTATACCTCATATGTGGCTGTTGTATAACATAATACCACTTCCCCTAAATTATTGTAATTTGCACTCAAATTGAATTCATTCTTATTCATTTTCTAATACATTTATATGAGGGGGTATGCAAAATGCAGGTATCAAAGGATATTTAGGCAGTAAGGCAGCATGAAATTGTTTTTTAACTTCTGAACAAGCACAGTAGAGGATTTATAGTAATCTCATTCATTGCGCCATCCTTTTTTTTCTTTTACTGTGCTTGACTCACAATATAAATTACCTTGTGCATTATGTGGAGAACAAATTCTGAAATCATTAGAAGTCATAGAAATGTGTATAATTGTCCATATGGACTAGTGCAGACTATTTGGAAATGTTTAACATACTCATCTCCATGTGGTCATATTTATAGTGCTTCTATTACTATAGCCAGCTACTGCCTAACTCTCAGCTTGTTATAAGCAGTACTTTTGTTTAGTAAAGAATTGTTTTTCATTGATTTATTTTAATCTGTTTTCAGGAAACTGTCTAGTCCACTATTCAAAATTGCTTACAAATTAGAATTTATACCAATTACAGTTATGCATCTTGAATGTATCGCAAAGCGTGGCATAATGTTGTGTCATCAGGTTTAATAGATGGGAAAAATCATTTGAACTTTGACATTTGCATGCCCAGTATGCACATACATATGGAGAGTACTGTTTTCTGTTTATCCTTTATGAGAGGACATTATGATATGGTTGACGATTTATAGGTGCATTTTTATCAATTTTTTAACAGTTCTTCAAACTTTAAGAAAAAAAAGCTATTGAAGAAAAAAGGAAGTAATGGGCATCAACCATATATGGATTTCATAGGTGATTTATTATTAATAAGGATAAGTTCACATCTGCACTGGGTGACACATTTAAAGCATTAAGATGATAAGGTTTTCTGAAGAGGTATAGGGGACTGTAGTGAAGATTTAATTTGCTCATAATTGCAAGGTCACAGACAAGCCAAATAGTGATCTGTTACAATTGATGTGCATTGAAAGTGTGAATATAAAATGACAAGAAAAGCCACCTCAACAGAATGGAATCTAGAATAAGTAGATTCAAAAGAAGAACAAATGCCATATATACTCAAGTATAATAATAATAACAATAATAAGAATAATAATAATAATCTTAATCTTTATAGCACCACCAAATCCTGTAGTGCTTTACAGATTCTGGGGGACATATACAAAAATAATAAGACATTACAGAATAATAACAGTCATATGAAACAACAGGAGTGAGGACCCTGCTCACAAGAACTTAGATAACAGACAGGGAGAGTACCCAGGATAGGTTAATAAATAGTTAAAGTTGCATGCAGTTAGCGAGTGTGATAGGCCTGTCTAAAAAAATGAGTTTTAATAGAACATTTGAAGCATTTGGGGTTGGGTATTAGTCTGATCGGGGTAGGTAATTCCAGAGAATTAGTGCATCTTTGGTGATGTCCTGGAGACGTGTGTGGGAAGCTCAAATTAAGGAAGAGAATAATCTAAGATCACTGCCAGATCGAAGAGCACGAGTTGAACGATAGACATGTATAAGGCAAGTGCTGAAAAACTCAGCTTATTATTGAGTATATACAGTAATCATTGAAGTAATGATATAATAAATAAGAATAAATAAGAGTATATATATACTGTGTATCAGTATGACTTTCAGAGGCCATTGGGTATTGCTGGTTACATGTACTACTGACAGCTTACATAACAAAGGTCATAAAAATGTCATTTTCCTATAGAAAAGGACTAGAAAAAAGCTTGTTGAAATACTGATGTCTCATTTCATTGAAATATGATTAGGTGCCACTGTTTCAGACCTCGATAATAAGTAGCATTGTAATTTGCCTCATTAGTTGGTTATTTCCTTTGCAAAGAGTGGAAACTGCTAGATACCCTTCCATTTATATATTATTTTCTTTTTTTTAACTTACACTTTATTTCATTTACCTTTCATAATAATAAAATAAATAACTGATGGATGCAAATGGAGTTTAAGATGCTGCAGGTATTTTAGCGATTAGTTAGAATGTCTGTAATAAATGGTAATATAATAAAGTCATATTTCTGACTTCATGACTTCAGTAAACCTTTATGCAGGTTTTACCAAGAAGTGCCTGCAACTGGCTCTTCAGACCAAAGTATCAAAATAAAATATTTAGCTTAGCCATGTGCACTGCTGTACTGTGTGGTCAAAGGCAGTGTTTCCCAACCACCGGTCCGTGGCCCTAGACCGGGCCGTGGAACATCTGGTTCCAGGATGAGACCGACCTCTGTAAAAAAACAAAAAAAAATAAAACAATACTCACCTTCTTCATTCCCCTGCAGCAGTCTTCTCTTCCTTTACTTAATTTCCGAGTTAATGCACTACTCTATTGACGACGAGCCTCATGATGTCATCACGTTGTGTTTACCGACAATAGAACCTTGCATTAATGCGGAAGACTGCTGCAGGGGAATGAGGAAGGTGAATATTTTTTTGGCACAGTCCGGATGGCAAAGGGGACATTGAAAGCAGAGGGTGGGGGCAGCTAAAGGAAAAGGGGTATGGGAGAAAGGTATAAAGCATGAAAAAGGAGACATGGGAGGGGTATTGCTTCAGGAAAGGGGACATTAGAAGGGGGCATGTTACAGGAATGGAGAGAATATAAATGGGGGTGTGCTTCTTTAGGAAATGGGACACTATAAGTTAGGTATAGAGGGGATTATGGTGGGGCATGCAAACATACATTTTTGGCTATGAAACTATGACATCAGACTGCATTCCCCCACCAACTTGTCTCTGGAGAAAATTTTTGTTTACATTCATTCCCTAGGCAAAGAAAGGTTGGGGATCACTGGTCAAAGGGGTCAGCTTAGCTGTGTAATTCTACACATATCTCTATACCTATTTAGAAATGAGGCCCAGTGTAAACTTTCATTACAATCCATATACTGTTGTACTATGATAAATAAGTCACTCTTCGCATCATATATTGGAATTACTTCTACTCATTGCAGCCTGATTATAACCAGACCACATGGATAGACCCAATAAAATTTCTGATGCCATCTTTCAGCTACATAATTTAATATTTGCCTTCTACCATTTACTTGTATTTTTTTTGCTATTCGTTATACTTTATGTTTTATCTAGGATGTATTGCTGTAGTGCTGTGAATACTTAAAGGTAGGGAATTGAGAAGAGAGCTGTCTTACATGTGTGAGATATCTCCGCACAATACTGTATATGCAGTTGACCTCACAAAATTATATTGCATTCTTTATTTTAAAAAGTTAAAATTCAGTCAAATCACACTTGATAAAAAGCTCTTAATTCTAAATTTTGCCCAATATACACTATTATTCATCAATGAAGTGAATAACATTGATTGTTGCGTTACAATGGTACATGTAAAGCATTTGTATGTACTATACATCAAGTAGGCAGCAAGTTCAGGTTTTAAGAACATAAAAAATATGACAGACAGAAAAAACAAAAGCAGGCAAAATTAATGGGAGATTTTCAAAAATATTCTGAAAAGGTCCTGTGAAAACGATGTAGTGTACTATATGGGAAAAAGAAGAAACAAGAAAAAATGTGGTTAACTAGCACAGTAAGGGAAGCAATAAACAAGAAGGATAAGGCATTTAAAGCAACTAAAACAGAATAGTAGTGACAAGAAGTTGCAAGATTACAGAGAGAGAAATCAATTCTTTAAAAAACAAATTCAGGCAGCAAAAATAAGAACATAAAGAAATATTTACAAGGAAATTAAAAATAATACAACATTATTTTAACTACTGTATATAACAGACGACAAACTAAAAACTTAGAGTCGGCTCTATGAGGAATAACCTGGGATCATGTTGGAGGGAAAGGCCAATCTATTGAATGTTGTTTTCTCAACTGTCTTTGTACCACTGGGGGCAGGCTGGGCTGGCTGTATACTTCTGAGGGCAGGCTGGGCTGGCTGTATACCTCATGGGGCAGGCTGGGCTGGCTGTATACTAGAGGCTGGCTGTATACTACATGGGGCAGGCTGGCTGTATACTACATGGGGCAGGCTGGCTGTATACTACATGGGTCAGGCTTGCTGTATACTACTGGGGGCTGTCTGGATATATATTTATTACTGGGAGCTGGCTGGCTATATACTGGGAGGCTGTGACCAATGCATTTCCCACCCTCGACTTATACTTGAGTCAATAGGTTTTCTCAGTTTTTGGTGGTAAAATTAGGGGTCTCGGCTTTCACTCGGTTGGCTTGTACTCAAGTATACACGGTAAGTAACATGCTATAAAATAATTAATGGTGTTGACTCCCCTGATTTCCAAAAGTCCTTAACAGATCAGTTGGGTGCTTAGTCAAAACAAATTCAACCCATAAAGGCCTCCTTGAAGTATTATATTACATTATATATTTTTATAAAAATCTTCATATTATTAATTTTGTGGTAAAAATAAAACACCAGAAGCATGTGATACTAGAATGTGTATGTTCTAAATATATATGCAGGAGGAAATAGGAATTTTAGTGAGTATATATTATTGATAAAATAGGACGATTGCTCAGCAGGATCTGTAGAAACTATATGGGTAAAACTAAAAATATAAAAATATCTGAGACATATAAGACAGTTTTGAATATGAAAGTAATCCAAGGATCAAATGGGATAAAATGGTTTAAAGTAGGACAAAGTATGTACTGTGTAACTTGAAGTTTGATATTTCTGTGAAGTCTGAGATCTATATTTGTACATCACCTCCAGGTTAAAGGTCTTTACATAAAAGCCCCATATTACAGTGCTGGAAATTATTGCTGTATGGAATATAATTATTCCTTTAATCCCTAATTCTAACTCTGTATATTTAGGAGTATGTCATCAAATAAACTATTAAAATGACTAGACAATTTGTGAACATGAATTTTCTTACTTTTTTTTCTATTAGTCTTCAATGCCTGTTAAGTATGAGCATTTTTACTGTCTCTGAGTATCGTGACATATGGGTATAAGGTTTTATTAAAATACAAACAACAAAACTACAAACAAGCAAACGGTAGAAATGTCTTTCAGCATTCTGTAACATTTTATGGAGCAAACCAATGAGTTTTATTCATTAATTATCATAAACTAGAAGCTTAATGTTTCAACATTTAGCATAAACGAATAGTACAGGGGAATATGAGAAATGTTGTAAGGCCGCATTCACACAACCGTTAAGGGAAGTATATCAGGCCGCAAATTTGCATATGTGGGTGTAAATGCACATTTATCCTGTAGGGGAAAACAAGCTATTACTTTCCCTACTGTGCACTGTTCCTGTTTCCATCCTTTGCTTGACTGGAAATTTGGAGATCTCCACTAAATGGAGGAGATGCAATAACTTCTCAATGACAGTTTTCTGACCGAAAAGGCATGGATCTTTGCCTGCTTTTTAGTGGCAGGTCTGAAGGTACTGGCTTATTGTATTCTCTATATTATCCACCGAAGAGACGATAGCTGAAATCTCCACCAGGTCAGACAAGGTCTAAGATGGTCTGACCTGGTGAAGATTGAGGTTAGATCTACTACCGGTATGACAGTTGTCATTCAGCAGGTAACAGTTTTACTTTCTCATTTCTTCACATCAGTTCTGGTAACTTCTTCCGGATATAAAGAAGCTGGTGCTTCTGCTTCTGGGTGTAGAAAAAAGATTGTGTAGCATAGTTTCCTGTTTTCTTTGTGTGCAATGGATGATACCAGTTAACCTCCATGCCTCAACTACGGGAAAAGTTAAAAAATGAATTTTACAAATCAGATAATAACCAGAAATATTTTTACGCTTATTTTAACATTACCAGTCCTCCAAATTATGGAAAAACTCTAGTTACAGGCGGACCTCTCTGTCCACTGTGAGTTCTGGTGAAGTTCTCGGGATGCTTTACTTTACTCCCAGGCTGCAATGATCAGCTGTAAGATGTCTGTAAAGAAGTTTATTAATAATTCTTGTTCCCATGACAGCAAAAAATGTTAAAATCCATTTGATACTAGTACAAAAATATACCAGTTCAGACTTACATACAAATACAACTTGAAAACAAACATACAGGGGCATATTTATCAGGACCTCTGTGTCACACCACCACGGAGGCCGCGGCCGGCCGGGACTGGAGCGTCACCGGCAACCCTTCCTGCCTGGCGTAGAATAAATGCTGTAGTTAATATATTCGGTCTGCACTCTCAAGTATCTTGGTGCGTCTGATCCAGGGATCCAACCCCATGTACAGTAAAGCGAATCCTCCTGTGTGCAGCAAGCACAATACTAAGCGCCAGCACCCAGATACTCTTTGGTAGACAGCTTTTGTGTTTGAGAAAGGCCCTTGTGGCCGAAACGTCACACAAGTATTACTGCTGTAATCTATCACTTTGAAGATATTAAACGCATGTTAAAACCCATTGGAGTGCGTGGTCCCAATTTTACTTTACTGTAGAATAAACGCTGCACCGCCAGCTGCCCCAATACATCAAGAGGCTTCCACCTCTAGATGTATGCCGCTGTGAAAATGCAACGGTGGGGCTATCATACAATAAATCATATGATAAATATGCCCCATTGAAGTTATCTTGTATGTAACCCGGAAACTGCCTGTATTCTCAAAAGTCATCTGAATGGTTAAAATGCTATACAGGGGTTTTCTTAGAGTTCTAAACATTTTCACTAAGAATCAAAGGCAGACTTTCATTCTGGCACTTGTCAGCCATGATTTCCTTATTGTGGTTTTGTTTTAGTGACTTGGACAGTGCATTTACAAGTAGTTATCTGGTCACAATGGGAAAAGCATGGCTTCTGTCATTCATATTCTGCCTTCATGTTTTAGACTGTTGCCACAAAGGTTAACAAAAGTCTTAAAAACTGTAATCTTTTACAAATTATTTTTATTTGCAAACAAGTTTAATTTACCTATTTAAATGTAGTTTAGGTGGTATTCTGAGCAAATGGTCATGTTATAACCTAAAAAACCCACAACTGCTGACTTTCAGCAAACAACAACTTACAGAGAACTAGCATGTGCTATACAGTACATGTAGTTGAAGAGAACATAATTTGTGTTTGATCCCATACTGTTCAAACCATCTGGACACCAGTTTTACTCCATGTGTAGAATGCTGACATACCCATATTGAATTGTTGTATGTATGAACTTATTATGAAATCTACTCATAATAGCTCATTTCAAAGCAATGCTAATAATATTAGATGTAATTCTATTTATATGGGGTCATCACATTTAACAGCCCTTTACAGATCATTAGTTTTACATACAAACACAATACGACATTATAGAGCAATAAAATAGCCAAGTGAAACAGTAGAAATGAGAACCCTGCTGGCAAGAGCATCCAATCTATGAGGAAGACGGGGTGTCACAGCAGGTAAAAGTACTTTTATAATGGTCCAGTTTCTATTTATAAAAGATTAAATAAATAAAAAAAAAATAAATAATGCATAATCCAATCGCTGACTGCTATCCTTATTTACTGAATCAATGGTACATGGGTCTGCAGAGTAACCAGTATATTGGTACCAAGTACTAAGGGACAATATAGATAAGAGGAGCAGTGTTTGAGTCTTGAGTCTGTGATAAACTTTGCGAGTTTGGGTCCCAAAACCCAGACCTGAATGTCAGTCCAAAGTTCAGGTTCAGGTCCGGGTTCGGCCAAAACCCCCAACCAATAACAACCGTGATCAGCACCGATCGCGTGTGTTACTGACGGGGGTTCAGATCTGGGTTCAGGTTAGAGCATGAACCCAGAGACTTACAGAATTTTCAAGTTTGGTATTTTGAGAAATTCACTTATTGTTTCCTTTACAGTATATTTGTGTTTCCACATTTACTTTTAACCAAAAAAAATAGTTAACCAAATCATATTCTATTTATGTGACATTGAGAAATGTCCCCAGAAAGAAACAGTAATCTTAGAAAACATGTGCAGCCGAGCTTCACTTAGTTCATTTAAAACTGTGTTTAAAATGTAATCTGCACAATTGAGTTTCCTCACCAATAAGTGGCAGCCGTGAACTGCAATGTATCACGCTGCTCCTGTTCTGTTTTGAAATTATGATGTAATGTGATCTATTTCCATCTTTGAGTGATGGCATAGCAAGATAATTACTTTTTTGTAGCTGGGAATTGTATTTGCTTGCTCTATTAGACAAAATGAGGCTGCCAGAAAAAATACAAGACCTATAGCCCTGCACTGAGTAATAAATACATGTATCTCAATTCCTATAGAGAGAAGCAAAATTTACTTTTATGCTTAGACATATGTTGTGAGCTTGGTTACAGTATTCAAACTTATAAGGAATGTATTTAAATATTTTAAAAATTAGTTGTAACATGTTCTTTCTAAGTTCCTGGTTTTTATAGTATACAAGATCAATTATTGGGTTCTATTTTATGTTGAATACAATGTTCTATTGTGTTGAATTCACTTGTTTCACATTTGATACTGTTTTAAAAACATATCAAACAGTATGTTCCACTCATTGTAAAACTTCAGTACTTTGCCAGCATTGTTTTTATAATATTTGTAAATGTTATAAATTAACACATACAACATTCATGTTCAAAGCACCCACACATATGGGTAGTGTTATACCAAACTTTGTGGGTTTAGGTCCCCTGGATTCAGTCCAGATACATCTCTACTCGCCCATCCACCCACACACTGGCCGCTAATGTCCGTGATTGGTGATTGTGGGTGTTAACTCTTTAAATGCCACTTGAAAAGACACAGCCATTTTGGAGTGGATCATTGCTACCCGGTGTCAAATTTTAAAGAGTTAGCCATGAGGCACTCAGGAGATGTCAGCCTGGGCACCTTAGGCTCATTTACATATTTTTATAAACTTCATCACCATTTTACAAGTCTGTTTCAAACACTTTCATCACTGTTTCATCAAAAGGGGTGGTGCGTACATGTGAGTATGTATTTATGTATGTTGGGGGTTTAATTATACATCTGCCTTTGATGATCTACATTTGTAAATTCCTTTTCCTTTTTTAACCTTGTTTTTTTACTGATACATGATAATATGATCCACATTGTTTTAGGGAGCTAAAATGTGATCAATTCATTTTTGTTTCTATGCCAGGAGAGACTGGCATCATTAGCAGGTGCATTTTTCGCTATGCCAGCTTCTGGCAAGGTGAGCACTGAAACACAACTTAAGAGTTGCAAACTGTCTTTATGCACATTTTCTTCATTAAACTGCATTATTATACAAATGACCAAACATGACCAAATGCTGGGTTAATTCTAAGCAGCATCATAAAACCTGAAAAAGTCTTGTTACAAATAGCAAACACTGAAGAAGATATTTTTGTGCCTTGTAATTTCCATACTATATTATTTATGAGATATCAGTGAAGTGGTGTAGTTTACATGCCATTGCCATTTGTTATTTGTTTTCCAACACTCAAACCACAAAGTTGATGTTTTATGGGTGAATAAAATACTGACTATGATTTGCAATGTAAATGAAGCAGATGTTAAGAGGTTGTTACCAGGGACCCTCCAGATGCCCCCATTGCACTTTTATCACGCTTGCTTGCTCCTTCGGCACTTCCCACTCCTGATGACATGACTGCTCTGACAATATCTTGCAGCCACAGTAACTAGGGCCGGATTATAGGGAGAGCACATGGTGCACATTGCATGGGGGACCCCACCGGGCATCAACCATCTTGGAGTGGTGGCCCACTCCTGCTTTATAAATAGCAATTTTTGTACCCTGTCGTGCAACCTCTTCATACACACTTTTATTAAGAAAAAAGTAATTGGGGACCTCCATCACTTTTTTCGCCCATTAGTCCCCACCACTCTTAATCCAGCCCTGACAGTGCTACCGCACTGAATCCACCATTGCTGCAAGATTTAAGCAGAGAATGCTATTGTCATCAGGAGGGGGGCATGCCTAGAAAGCATGGTACATATGTGGCTTGATATGTGCATATATGTAAAGATTTTTTTTTATAAAGAAAGAACTGGAACAAACCTCTATATAAACATTTGGTTCAATTTTCGTGCTGAGACCTACCAATCAGCATAGATGATTAATAGAGGTAAAATTAGAAGATTGATTTCATTAACATTCCTCCTCATTTGATCTTAAGAATGAAGTTCAAAAAAGGTATTTACTAAGAAGTTATGTACCTTTACATTATATTTAACTCTAGGTTCTTGTAAAATATATGGCAGCACATCTCTGCTCAGACATGTTTATTTTTAATGTATGTCATATCGGGCAACTGTATTATTTACATACGTTTAAAATAAACTTGATGTTTCACAGTATTGGCTGAAGGCATCCAATTAAGTTACCTAATATGTACTGTCAACGTGCCTGCTTGAGGCACTCCTCTAGGATCTGGGGCATTAGTAAGAAAAGGTTTGCACCCAGCAGAATCTGAAATACAGTGCTTATTTGAAGTTATGCCATTTCTATATTCCAAATCAGTAATAACATTCTTAAAAAAAAACACAAAAACATTTTTTTATGTCTTTTCATGATTTGTATATTTTCTGTTGAATATATAGAGAGCATCTAGGTCACTGAACACATTTCTGGTAATAAATCATAGCACTATTTAAAGCTTAGTACATGTGCTGCAATGTAGCATTAAAAATAAAGGTTCTTCACAGGCAAACGGTTATTACCATAAACAAATATGCACAAATGAACCGAGGGTAGAAATGAAAATATACTCTTTTATTTAGCTTTAAGGTAAATGGATTTGTTTAATTTATTTTCTTTAAGCTATCTCATATTTGTACATCTATTAATATGAATATGTTGAGTTTACATTAATCTGAATGTAAAATCAGGAATCTAATAGAAGTGATTCATTATTTGTAGGAAATGTGAACATTGCTGTTATTTCCTATACAGCATAAGCCAAATTTGTTGTATTATAAAAATAAGAAAGATATTCGCAGACTATGTTTGCCATCATGATGATGTTCTATTAACATATTGTTCTGATTATTATCAAAAAATATTTTGTCTTTTTGATGGCTCTAGAAGAATTTAGCTCAATTTGTCTTCTGCAGCCCATAGTTTTTCTCATACAATGCAAACTGCTTTGTTTCCTTTCTTAGTCAGATAAATCAGAAATTGTAGCTCCTGTTTATTCTATTCATAAACACTCATTTAAGCTAAATTTTCAAACTTATCTAAAATACTTGTTAGAGCAGAGAGAAGAGCTACGGAACAAGTTGTTCTCTGACAGATGTCTCTTAAGAGGGAACTGAGTAGTGTGCACGTTAAGAGGAGAACTAGAGAGAAAAATACAAATAGAGTTAAATTTCTTAAGAAAAAAACCTTTTTACATTTTTAAAACAATAGTTGGATTAAATTACCATGAAAACAAACAATTCTAAGTTAATACATAGGGGGCATGGATCTTTATTTTGGCGTGCCGAGATGTCTCATTTTTGCGACTTTTTGTATTTTTGCGACTTTTCAGTGCGACTTTTGTTGGCGCTTTTCGAGTGCACCTCACTGTGCACCTTGTGCAGTGTGACATATATTATTACTTCCCAGACGCTCCGTACAACCTTTTTTGTGACTTTTTAGGCGCAAATCTGCACCTAATTTATTTATTGGTTACTTCTAAGGGTGAGGTCACACGTCGCATTTTGATTGCATTTTGAAACCTATTACAACAGCTGAGGAGAGGTGATTTGCCTAATTACATTACTGTTCACATTTGCGTTTACAAAAACGCAATATAAACATGACGTTATCGCATGTGTAGACATTGCATTTACTATACGTATTGTAAACGTAACTGTGGCCAGAAACTGCAGCCAGATTACAGCCACATTGAAGTATATGGCAACGGGTCATAGTGCCCATGGCAACCAATCACAGCTCGGCTTTTATTTTACCAGTGCTCATGAATATTTTAAAGGGGAGCTGTGATTGGTTTCCATGGGCAACTAGAAATATTCTGACTTTCAGACACTTCTGCCCCAGTGTCTCACTGCACCCTGACCCATCCAAGTGTTCATCTGGTTGATCGGCTTTCAATGCAAAGGGGAGGGGTGAGGAACACTCACTCCTACTTCCTTCTCCCTGCCATGTGCTTTGCCAGTGGTTAGTCCAGGCAAATGTAGTCCTTAAAGAGTGTTTTGCTGGTGTATGATTGAATGGTAGTTGTGGTGCAGTACCCTAATTCTGATACAACAAAAGCTGAGTAATGTTGATTAGACTCCATACATCACAGTTAAACCCTGTCCTATAAGTAGAACATCAATAGAAACCCCTTTAAGATGGCCAAAACATGGTACTTGTCTAATGCTAAACTCACATATTACAAACATCCACTGAGTATAATATATTCAGATGGGATACAACTGACATATGTCTAAGGAGAAAAGAGTATGCAACATATTGAATTTCAATATATGCAATTTTTGTTGTCACGGGAGATAAGCCTGGGAGCAGCATATTTTACTTACCCTCTAGCGCAGGGGTAGGGAACCTATGGCTCGGGAGCCATATGTGGCTCTTTCGATGGCTGCATCTGGCTCTCAGACAAATCACTGATTAATAGCAATCGCCAGTGTGTACATGTAAGACAAACACAGCGATGATCACTGGATGCAGGCCGGGATGTTACCACTGCCTGCATCCTTAGTGTGACCCAGGCACCATCGCCGCACCGTTGCTTAGGTGACCGCGCCTGTGTCATAGAGTAGAGCAGCATCCACTCCACTGTATGACCCAGGCCCCATTGCCGAAGCAATGATGGCAGCGGCGCCTGGGTCATAGAGAAGAGCGTTGGAGTGATGAGAAGCCACTGAAAGGAGACAGGTAGGCAAGTATTCCCTTTTTTTGTTGCGACTACCTATCTACTGGGGGCAGGTATGTGCTGCCACTACCTATCTACTGGGTCCTGGGGGCATGTGATGGGGCTACCTGTCTATTGGGGGATATTTGCTATGACTACCTATCTAACTTGGGCATGTGCTGTGGCTACCTATCTACTGGGAGACATGTGCTCTGGCTACCTATCTAATGGGGGCATGTGCTGTGGCTACCTATACACTGGGGAGCATGTGCTGTGTCTACCTATACACTGGGGAGCATGTGCTGTGTCTACCTTTCTACTGGGGGGTCATGTGCTGTGACTACCTTTCTACTAAGATGGCGCACTCAGAGTGTATTATAACAATTTGGTTTATTTGATTTCTTAAAACACAACGCGTTTCGGGGTTAGAGTACCCCTTTTTCAAGTGTACAAAGACTGTAGGAAGATAGGTAGTGGAAAGTAGGAGCGGGAAAAAAAAAATATAATAAAATAAAAGGTATATACATTTTCAATGGTTGATAAAAATAGTAAGGTGAAATCAATACACTGATATGGTTCAAAATATAAAATTAATACAGAGTTGGTACACTGATGTGATTCATAATCAATACAGAATAAGTACTATGATGCAATTCATGAAATATCTTAATAAAAAAACTTTTATAAAAATTTTTATTAAAAAGGTACTCTAAAACATTTGTATATGGAAACAAAGGAAAATAAAAGCGATTTTTAGGTACATGATAAGTGGAATAGTAGCAAATCGTAGTATGAATAGTGGTAGTAGTAAGTTGGATAGTAGTTGTCTAGTAGTAGTATAGTGGTATAAAGTAGTATGGTATTTCCCATATGTGACCACCATGGGAGAAGTGATTGTATTATCGAATGTTAGGGTTATAACTTGGTAAATAAATAAATAATATAAAGATAATATAAATTAATTAGCCTATATAGAGGTGAACAAAAGAGTTTTTGGTTGCTAAGTAGAGGGGGTCCATATTTGCTTACCCGTGCTGTAGGTATTTGCGGTGACGTCCACAGCAATGAAAGACATTGCGTAGTGTGGAGGTATTTGTAGGCTGGCAGCGGGGAGAGGCTCGCGCCTTCAATTCCTTGGCGCATGCGCAGTAGGGTGAAACTCCAAAAAAATGTCCGCCGCGTCGGGTGCGACACAAACTTGCAGGGCATTGCGCAAGTCCCGGTCGGGATGGAAAATGATCGTACCGGACGGTATAGTATTGTGAGAAAAGGAGCTGATTGGTGGGCTGGGTCGGGCTACGAGTATATGGAGGACAGAGGGAAGTATTGTCCCGCTGTGGGGAAACTATAAGATGTTGGTTATGTATAGGCTAATAACGAGGTGGTGAGTATATGGTGATGTTCGGGCTAAAGAACTTGGACCTATATAGGTGAAGGCTGTACGATAAAAGAGGGTAAATGGGGAATATCGATCAACCATATGAAAAAGAGGGTGAATGGGGAATGTCGATCAACCATAAGCAAGGGTATTATATGGATGCATAGGGATTATGTAGAGTGAATGATCCATGAGGGGTGGAAATGATGTAAATGCATCGGTGGTCAGTTGATGCATAAGAGGTGGGGGTTTTATTAGAAGTTGGTACTCTCTAGGGCTTCGTTGAGTCCGTTAGGAACTAGACAATTGAGCTTGTAGATCCAATACATCTCTCTCTGACAAAGTTTGGTGTATCTGTTGCTCCCAGGGGGAACTTGTTCTATGGGGGTGACCGTAAAGGAGGAAAACTCATCTTGGTGGTACATATGCCCATGTCGGGAAACGCTATGCTTGAGGAACCCATTCGTGACATTACTCCGATGTTTGTTAATCCTCGTGTTCAGTTGTTGAATAGTGCGTCCAATGTATTGGAGGCCGCACGAACATTCCAACAAATAGATTACGAAGGAAGAAGTACAATTCAGGAATGATTTGATCTTAAAGGTTTCTTCTGTGGTATTGCTTTTGAATTCTTTCATTCTATGATTTATGTTTGAACAGCATTTGCAATTGGGTTGACCACACCTGTAACTACCAGTGGTCTTCGGTAGTCGTTGATTGATAGTTGAACTCTTGATGGTTCGAAGTTTGCTTGGAGCAAGTAAATTTTTTAGGGTCTGCGATCTTCTGTAGGTTATACTGGGTCTGGAAGGTAGTTGAGGTTTTAAATAGGGGTCATCTAGTAAGATCGACCAATGTTTTTCAAAAATCTTTCTTAAGTGAAAGTGGTTGTTGTTGTAGGTAGTAATAAAATTTAGTCTGCGGTTTTTGTTTTGTGTTTGTCCGGGGGCTTGCTTGGCTTTGGGGGCAAGGCAATCTTTTTGAGACAATTGTTCGGCCCGTTCAAAGGCAGATTTAACAAGCTTTTTGGGAAATTTTTTGTCTATAAACCTATTGTAGAGTAATCTGCTCTGTGTTTGAAAGCTACTGGTTTCGGAGCAGTTTTTCCTTATACGTCTAAATTGACTAAAAGGAATATTCTTTTTCCATTTGTGGTGGTGAGAACTGTTATAATGCAGGAAGCTATTGCTGTCGACTTTCTTGTAATTTGGAAGGGAACCGAAGAGGAGATCCAGTCCTTCGTAACCACCATCAATTGTAATAATTGGGGCCTGTCCTTCACCCAATCTGTGTCAAAAACAGAAGTGGAATTTCTTGATCTACACCTGCAAGCAAAAGATGACAAAATAATTACGGAGACTTTCTTTAAGAAAGTCGACAGCAATAGCTTCCTGCATTATAACAGTTCTCACCACCACAAATGGAAAAAGAATATTCCTTTTAGTCAATTTAGACGTATAAGGAAAAACTGCTCCGAAACCAGTAGCTTTCAAACACAGAGCAGATTACTCTACAATAGGTTTATAGACAAAAAATTTCCCAAAAAGCTTGTTAAATCTGCCTTTGAACGGGCCGAACAATTGTCTCAAAAAGATTGCCTTGCCCCCAAAGCCAAGCAAGCCCCCGGACAAACACAAAACAAAAACCGCAGACTAAATTTTATTACTACCTACAACAACAACCACTTTCACTTAAGAAAGATTTTTGAAAAACATTGGTCGATCTTACTAGATGACCCCTATTTAAAACCTCAACTACCTTCCAGACCCAGTATAACCTACAGAAGATCGCAGACCCTAAAAAATTTACTTGCTCCAAGCAAACTTTGAACCATCAAGAGTTCAACTATCAATCAACGACTACCGAAGACCACTGGTAGTTACAGGTGTGGTCAACCCAATTGCAAATGCTGTTCAAACATAAATCATAGAATGAAAGAATTCAAAAGCAATACCACAGAAGAAACCTTTAAGATCAAATCATTCCTGAATTGTACTTCTTCCTTCGTAATCTATTTGTTGGAATGTTCGTGCGGCCTCCAATACATTGGACGCACTATTCAACAACTGAACACGAGGATTAACAAACATCGGAGTAATGTCACGAATGGGTTCCTCAAGCATAGCGTTTCCCGACATGGGCATATGTACCACCAAGATGAGTTTTCCTCCTTTACGGTCACCCCCATAGAACAAGTTCCCCCTGGGAGCAACAGATACACCAAACTTTGTCAGAGAGAGATGTATTGGATCTACAAGCTCAATTGTCTAGTTCCTAACGGACTCAACGAAGCCCTAGAGAGTACCAACTTCTAATAAAACCCCCACCTCTTATGCATCAACTGACCACCGATGCATTTACATCATTTCCACCCCTCATGGATCATTCACTCTACATAATCCCTATGCATCCATATAATACCCTTGCTTATGGTTGATCGACATTCCCCATTCACCCTCTTTTTCATATGGTTGATCGATATTCCCCATTTACCCTCTTTTATCGTACAGCCTTCACCTATATAGGTCCAAGTTCTTTAGCCCGAACATCACCATATACTCACCACCTCGTTATTAGCCTATACATAACCAACATCTTATAGTTTCCCCACAGCGGGACAATACTTCCCTCTGTCCTCCATATACTCGTAGCCCGACCCAGCCCACCAATCAGCTCCTTTTCTCACAATACTATACCGTCCGGTACGATCATTTTCCATCCCGACCGGGACTTGCGCAATGCCCTGCAAGTTTGTGTCGCACCCGACGCGGCGGACATTTTTTTGGAGTTTCACCCTACTGCGCATGCGCCAAGGAATTGAAGGCGCGAGCCTCTCCCCGCTGCCAGCCTACAAATACCTCCACACTACGCAATGTCTTTCATTGCTGTGGACGTCACCGCAAATACCTACAGCACGGGTAAGCAAATATGGACCCCCTCTACTTAGCAGCCAAAAACTCTTTTGTTCACCTCTATATAGGCTAATTAATTTATATTATCTTTATATTATTTATTTATTTACCAAGTTATAACCCTAACATTCGATAATACAATCACTTCTCCCATTGTGGTCACATATGGGAAATACCATACTACTTTATACCACTATACTACTACTAGACAACTACTATCCAACTTACTACTACCACTATTCATACTACGATTTGCTACTATTCCACTTATCATGTACCTAAAAATCGCTTTTATTTTCCTTTGTTTCCATATACATATGTTTTAGAGTACCTTTTTAATAAAAATTTTTATAAAAGTTTTTTTATTAAGATATTTCATGAATTGCATCATAGTACTTATTCTGTATTGATTATGAATCACATCAGTGTACCAACTCTGTATTAATTTTATATTTTGAACCATATCAGTGTATTGATTTCACCTTACTATTTTTATCAACCATTGAAAATGTATATACCTTTTATTTTATTATATTTTTTTTTTCCCGCTCCTACTTTCCACTACCTATCTTCCTACAGTCTTTGTACACTTGAAAAAGGGGTACTCTAACCCCGAAACGCGTTGTGTTTTAAGAAATCAAATAAACCAAATTGTTATAATACACTCTGAGTGCGCCATCTGGTTTAAACCACCACCTGTTCCTACTATCCACAAAACTCCCGAGTGATACGGCCATACCACAGAGGAGATCCACAACCAGGAGGCAGCACCAGATTTTTCGCCATCTGAATTTCCAACTTCCCATAGCGTTGTGCCTATCCAAGCACAACCCTGTACGGTGAGCACAACTCTTTCACCCTCACTCTCATCCTTCTAAGTAAGGTGTAACACTGTTAGCGCTCTCTCCCCCTGTCCTCTCTTGCCAAAATTCTTCTACACTACCTTTCTACTAAGGGCATTTGCTGGGGCTAACTATCTACTGGAGGAATGTGCTATGACTACCTATCTACTGGGGAACATGTACTGAGGGTACCTATCTACTGGCCGGCATGTGCTGTGGCTACCTATCTACTGGGGTCAATGTGCTGTGGCTACCTATCTACTGGGGTCATGTGCTGTGGCTACCTATCTACTGGGAGGCATGTGCTGGGACTACCTATCTACTGGGATGCATGGGCTGTGGCTACCTATTTACTAGCAGGCATGCAATTCTGCTACCTATCTACTATGGGGCATGTGACATGATTATTAATATACTGGGGGGCATGTGCTGTGACTACCTATCTACTGGGAGGCATGTGCTGTGGCTACCTATTTACTAGCAGGCATGCAATGGTGCTACCTATCTACTATGAGGCATGTGCCGTGATTACTAATATACTGGGGGGGGCATGTGGTGTTGCTACCTATCTACTATGGGTCATGTGCTGGGGCTATCTGTCTATTTGGGTGCATGTGCTGGGGCTACATATCTACTGGGAACATGTACTGAGGCTACCTATCTACTGGGGTGCATGTGCCGTGGCTACCTATTTACTGGGGGTTATGTGATGTGGCTACCTATCTACTGGGGGCATGTACTGGGGCTAGCTATCTACTGGGGACATGTACTGGGGCTAGCTATCTACTGGGCGGCATGTGCTGGGCCTACCTAGTTACTGGACCCCATGTGATGTGGCTACCTATCTAGTGAGGGGCAGGTGCTTTGGCTGCCCATTTACTGGAGGCCATGTTCTGCTGTTACCTATCTACTGGGGGGCATGTGCTGTGGCTACCTATCTACTGGTGGGCCATGTACTTGGGCTACCTATCTACTAGAGGGGGAAGTGCTGTGGCTACCTATCTACTGGGGGACATGTGTCGTGGCTACCTATCTACAGGGGGGAATTTGCATATTGTATGGCTCTCACAGAATTACAGTTTAAAATATGTGGTGTTCACGGCTCTCTCAGCCAAAAAGGTTCCTGACCCCTGCTCTAGCGGAACTGACCATGCATATATAAAAAGAAGTTCATTGGGGTTAGATATTTATAAGAAGAAAAATGTCTTAAGCAGCCTCTTCACTTTTATGACATAATGGAAACCCAAATGTAGATGGGACTTTTGCTGAAATCTTATTTGGAAAGCACATTGCTTGAGCTACATAATTGATTTAATACAGTCATACTGAATATATATTTGGGGATATGTGTGTTATGTGTAAAGCTGTGATTATATAATATCACACAGTTATTACCAGTATTTGAAGAGATTTTGGACATTTGATTGTTTAGGCTCCTGATGATTTTTTCATCAACAAGATCACCTATTTTCCATTGATCTTAGGGCCCTTTTACATTGGCGTTGATGTTCAGTTTTAGTTGTGTATCTGTTCTGTTTTGTCTCCATTGAGTCTCCGTTTTTCTTCCATTTTCTGTCCGTGATGCATTCGTTTTATCTCTATGTACGAAAAAAAACTGAAGGCTTAATATTGCTTTCAAAACTTCACACCTGGTTTTTCAGCCTCATCAGTGAAAAATTACGGATGTTGCATCCATTTTTTTTGCGAACCCATAGACCTCTACTTCCTTCCATGATCTGCATCAGTTAAAACAAATAGGATATGTTTCATAATTTTTTCTACAGACAACAGATCAGTGAAAATACAAGCTAATGTGAAAACACCCATAAAAATCAATGGCTTTGTGAGGTGTCCGTGTAAATCATTGAACCACAATGCCACAAACAACACCAGTGTGAAAAAGCCCTTACTTTGTGGTTCATAGTTCCAGAGCAATGCTATCCTTTCCAATTAAGGATGTTGGACATCAATCTTTGTAAAACTATCTTGCCAGTTCTACCATTGGAGTGAGCCAATAATTTAGAGGACCTTTAGCAAGATATCAATGTTGAACCAAATCTGCGCCCTGCAGATAATGTTACATTGGACTGAAAATTTTCTATTTTTTGTACATTTTTCACTCTTTATAGCTGTGTACAGAACTAAAAGTTTTTAACATACTCTTAACATACAACACTTTAGAATAATGAATAAATCTGTTATGTGAAGCACTGCACATTTATAATGAAAAATTAAACTGCAAAATGTGTTATTGTAATTAAAGCAGATTTGGAATGCTATTAAAAGTTCTATCACTGTATTCTAAATCAACAATGATCAAGAGGAGGAAGCTTTAACTTGCTGGTTGAGATTAAGTAATTAAATGAGAACAAAAATAATCACAAATAAAAGTAAAACAAAGACACTTTCGAAATTGTTTAATTAGATTATTATCATGACAAGGATATTTTAATTAAAGAAATAAAAACCTATCCCTTTAACTTAGTTCTACTTTAATATTATCTTATCTTTAATTAAGTTACGTCTTATTATAACTTCATCTATTTCAAATCAGATATATTATTGAAGGATAACTTTTCTCCTAACAATGCTTGTATTCAGGAGTTCAATTTTTATGAGCTTTAGTTTTTCTGAATTTGCAAGATTATTTTCATATGCAGATGACCCTAAACAGTTTGAGTTGTGTTTATTTCAAACTCATTAGAAATATTTCTAAAAACCAATCTTATAAACTGGAGATTATATAAGCCTAGGATGTGAAATGCATCAGTCATAGCCTACCCTCACTGATGAAATGTGCAGCAGCCTCCCCCTCTAATTTAATGCACAGCAGTCTTCCCCCCAGTGTATAGGTTAGCCCACTATAAAAAAATATTCTCAGCATCTGACCAAGTATATTTGTTAGCTCAGCATCTTCCCTCAGTGTATAGGGTAGCCCAGTACCTGTCCCCAGTATATAGGTATGCCCAGTACACTGCTCCGAGTATATTGGTAGGCCCAGCACACATCGCCAAAATATAGGTAAGCCCATAACTTGTCCCCAATATGTAAATTGCCCAGCACATGCCAACAGTATACAGGTATACTGTATACTGTAAACCTGTAGAAGAAAATACCTTGCAATGGATAAATCACAGTAATTTACCAGATGTTGATGAGTAGGAAACAGGTAAGATGAGCAAGCATAAGGACCTGAAAGACTCAGGTCCTTATGCTTAAATGGCTAGATGATTTACAAAGAGCTATGGCATATCTTGAAAAATTATAGCCTTTTGTTTTCATCTAGGGTGCCTTCTTTAGTATGGACCAAAAGATGGCTATGGAAAGTTTGAAAATCTACTTCTGAATCATATAGGTGCATTGATCCCATCGATGACCTCCGGAACAAAAAAAGGAGACCCCCATAATACCATATCATATCATAAGTACCTTCTTATTTTACTTAATCGTCATCATCTGCGTAGGTTATGGATTAAACCACGGGTTTTCTGGAGTCCATCCATGGCTTGAAATGAAACAGCTATCATAAGAATTGATTTTGTCTTTTTTGTGGAATTTTAAACATTATGCTGATGAAATAGAAAATGAGCATCAGACCTCTGACAGTTCTAAGAAATTGACACGATATGTGTATAAATGATAATCAATTCTCCAGAGAGGTACAGTAAGGACATGAGAAAAAAATATGCAAATGTTGTAATTTGAAAAGAATATTCTATTTGTTCTAAAAACCCAAGATGAAGCACACCTGGTTACTTAATTGAAATGAATTACTGTCCTTAAGTTAAAACTTGTCTATTTGTATAACAGCCTACATTATAATAAGTATATTTATTCCTTTGTACTGCATAGTGACCTGACTTAAACCTCAAAGAACAGAGATGGGAAATTGAATACAGGAATTGCATTAATGAAGAAAGCAGGGATTTCAATAGGAACATACTGGTACCAAGTAGAGAACAGAAAAGTCTCTGTAATACATTCTGTTCTATTACATCACATTGTCACCAGAGACATGCAAATTGTGGATTTACAAATGCAATAAAAATATTGATTAACTTGCACCCACACCTAAAAAATTCAGTTAGTTAGAGCTCAATAGGGGAAATGTGTCTATATTTGTGCTAGTTAAATTGTTTAATTTTTGTGACTTTTGTCGTTTTTGCAACTTTTCACTGCAACTTTTGCTGTTGTTTTTCAAGTACGCTTCGGTCTGCACCTTGTGCAGTGTGCCTTGTGTATCCTTATTTTCAAGATTGTCCGTGCAACTTTTCACTTATGCATCACTTTTTAAAATTATTTTTGCCTCTTTTTAGGTGCAATTCTGCACCTGGTCAAAGGAAGGATTTTTTTCATGGACCCTGTTTTAACATGTAAATTGGAATTATTTCACATGCTTTGGTGCAAGAGCATTTCAAAATGACTTACAGCAGGCCACTTATATCCATGTGTTTGAATATTCAGCAACAAACTCAATGAGACTGGTATTATGGCTTATGTCCACAAATTAATTTTGGCATTCACACCGCTATGACTAATTAATACTATTCGAAAAACATGACTGTCTTCTCTTTTATATGACTTTTTAAATTTGCCTTATAAAAGGCTCATCTTACAATTTTTTTTGATGCTGGATGTCCATTTTTTTAGAACATTTTGCTGTGGGCAACATCCTGCAGGCCAGTTTAGCAGTGGATCAATAATGGTGTACGGATAAACATCTTTGGAGGTGTTTACAGTCCTCCATGTGCTACCTGGAGATATCCTGACTGCCATTAGGTACTGGTGTCAAAGCCTCACACTCATTGTTAGACCATATACAGGTGTAGTAGGCCCTGGATCCCTCTAATCCAAGACAATGCTAGGCCTTATGAGGCTGTAGTTTGTCATCAATTTCATCAGTTGTCATCAGTTGAAGGCAATGATGTTATGGACTGGCCTGCCTGTTCCCCAGACTGAATCCAAGAGCACATTTGGAACATCATGTCTCGTTCCATCCACCAACATACCACAGACTGATTGCTTTAATCTAGTCCTTGGAGGAGATACCTGCCATAGAGGCATGTGGAGAACACACATTATTGAGCCTTGTCTTGAGGCATTTCTATTGAATTTTGATGTTCCACTCTGATTTTGAGTATCATTACAAATCCAGACCTTCATTGGATATTAATTTGGATTTTTATTGATCAGTTTTGATGTTTTGTTGTTCTACACATTGTACTACATGATGAATAAGGAATTGCAACATGAGTATTTAATTTGTTGAGATCTCTGATGTGGTATTTTAGTTTTCCATTTACTTTTTGATTAGTGTAGATAACATTTGTACCTGTAAGGAATCTGGATTCATTTTTAACTACCTTTGCATTTCCTCATCATAAATTTTTAACATGTCTCTTAAATCCATGGCCACCTTCTTTGTAAAGGACTCTTTTAATGAATGGTGAAATGATTCCTAACTCCCTAAGAAATCAGTGAAATGAAATAATTGCAAACCAAAGATGCTTTATTACAGATTTTTCCATTCCATTGTACCGAACACATTGTTGTTGAAGAAAAACTAAACTCTCAGGACATATTTGAGTAACAGAGCCATCCATAATCTAGTATTGCTGCCCCGGGCTGCTTCTTCAATATCCTTTCCTTATGTGTATGATACAAGTATACCCATACCACCTTAGGCATCCACATTGCAGCCAGACATTAAAATAGCACAGCTGATCCGAAAACACAAAGCTTGCACATTTAATATCTAGCACACTAGTAATGGAGGGAAGATAAGGGAACATATTTCTTCACGCTGATGCAGAAGGTCACTAAAAAAAGATTTCAAACATATCATCATAATCTAGAATCTTAGCACAGTGCCTGACTTCTCATGCTGTGATTAGACTTTATAAAGAGTAGCGTCTTGTAATGCCAGGTAACATCATATAAATCTATTATGACAGGGCGTCCATGAAAAGAAAGTTTGCATTACCATAAATGTAGTCCAGCAAATTATGAATCTTGTGACTGGTGACCCTCAAGATGATAAGTAGAGAATGATAAATATAATACTATTTAAAAAATGATCCCACCTAGATTTACATCAGATATTCACTGGTAATTTCAGCTGTCCTTTTGAGCACAAAACTACTGAAAGGCTGTTTTCAAGGAAATATATTTTTTAATCTAACAGTTTCATCTGCATTTTGCTGCTTTATAAATGTTAAACAGTTTTAAGCATTCAATTTCAGCATCTGGGGAAGGTGTAATATTAGTTAAAGACATGTATTCCTTAGCAATTCCTCATGACCTAGTTTTAATGCAGAGAAGAAAATCGTAGCTGACCTACCTGTATAATATTATCTCTTTGTACTCTTTGCTTTTAAGTAAAACATGTAAATTTAACAGAAAATTATCCTCTTACATAAATAATAATTCCACTAGCAGAAAATCAAGCAAATCCACACAGTGGTTCCTTATACTTGTGTGTTAATGACAATGGCAGATGTTGTGTGCTGTATGGGAATAAAATGGCACCGCCCAATTGGCTAGTAGGAGACTTTTCAAATGTAAACTTCTTGGTGTCCGATGATGATCAGAGTGCATAGTGGCAATTAAATAAGATATACTATTCAGCCAGATTCCCTTTTAGGTTACATGCATCTGCACGTTGTTTTAGTCTGTTTTTTTTTCTTTTAGCAAATGACATACTGACACATTCATTTTAATTAACCCATACACATGAATGTATTTTTCACAGATCCGTGAGGAAGTGCCAGTGTGACTTGTCCTTTTCTATGGAAGAAAATGTGTAAAATGTGTAGCATATGGATAACACAAAGTTGGCCTCATTTACAAAGGGGTGCTCTGTACATTTTGGTCGGACTATTCCCCTTTTTTGGGGCTAAAGCGGCTTTCACAGGAATTTATGAAGTGTCTTCATTGTGATTGTGGCACACGTGAACCTTTTTTGGCGCAGCTGCGCTGGTTTCCATGTGACGCAATTTAGGAAGCATGCCATAAGACAGTCTAGGATCAGACAGTAGGTGTTCTCCTTGAGGAGACAATGCCAATTAAGGCCACCTTAAAGGCATGTGGAGACTTAAAGCCATTAATGCTCCACCAGGGAATTCTGGGAAAAATGCAAATAAGTTTTCCAAGGTGTTAAATGGAAAACAATACCTCCTTTTGCTACCTTGAAAGGCAGCCCCCTTAACATCAAGTATGACCTACAAGAAGTCTAAAAACATGATGTGGGATTAAGCCAAACCAGTATATCTATTCCATAAGGAACAGACTCCCAACTGTAGACAGCACTGTTTCGACCTGGTTGGGTCTCCTCAGTACAGTGTAGGGAACTGATTTGGCTATGTGAGAGGCTATTGACTAGGATCAGACAGTAGGTGTTCTCCTTGAGGAGACAATGCCAATTAAGGCCACCTTAAAGGCATGTGGAGACTTAAAGCCATTAATACTCCACCAGGGAATTCTGGGAAAAATGCAAATAAGTTTTCCAATGTGTTAAATGGAAAACAATACCTCCTTTTGCTACCTTGAAAGGCAGCCCCCTTAACATCAAGTATGACCTACAAGAAGTCTAAAAACATGATGTGGGATTAAGCCAAACCAGTATATCTATTCCATAAGGAACAGACTCCCAACTGTAGACAGCACTGTTTCGACCTGGTTGGGTCTCCTCAGTACAGTGTAGGGAACTGATTTGGCTATGTGAGAGGCTATTGACTAGGATCAGACAGTAGGTGTTCTCCTTGAGGAGACAATGCCAATTAAGGCCACCTTAAAGGCATGTGGAGACTTAAAGCCATTAATGCTCCACCATGGAATTCTGGGAAAAATTCAAATAAGTTTTCAAAGGTGTTAAATGGAAAACAATACCTCCGTTTGTTACCTTGAAAGGCAATCCCCTTAACATCAAGTATAACATCAAGTATAAGACAGTCTGACTGATTAAGCGCATGATTTAACATTCAAATTTAGTTGCAAGCCCAAGCACTTAGATGCTCCACTAAAAAGATGGTGAACCCATCGGACCTGAGCGGGGAAGCAACACCTTCATGATAACGGGTGCACAATCTTAGAGAATCCCAACCAAGTCTTATCTTGGGGTCAGCGATTTTGACTAAGCTGCTACTTTGCTCTGTTCACAGTTATGAAGTATTGCATAGATTTACTTTAAATAGAATGGTAAAGACGGCATGATAAATGTAGCTTCACTTTAGCATATGACATGTTCATTTTCGAAGTGGATTTAAAACTATAAAGTTGCAAAAAGGTCTCATCCCTCCCCTTCCCTGACACTATGGGTCTGGAGTGGTTTTGTGTCCAGATAAAAATGTTTTGGAAAGTCTAAATTCACCTCTGTTGCCTGAGATTTGCTTTGCCTATTTCCCATTTTCATGCCTGGCTGTTGAGTCCCTAAGGGAGTCAAAAATCTTTTTTTATTTTATTTTTGTTCATTTAAATATTTCCACAAAAAATTTTGACCTTTTCACCCACACAGCAATGTTTGCTGCATCTTTTCTTTTCAGTGTTTGGCCCAATATATCTTTAAAATGAATGTGTGGACAAAGGGGCTTATTTATTAAGGGTCACGCTACTCACTTTCGTTGGATTGCTCTTGGTTTTCAGGATTTGCAGAGCTTAGAAAGGCATTTAACAGGGATTTGCGCTGGGATCGTGTCGCACATGATCGGATTGTAGCGCTTCTGCGCTGGCTTTCATGCGACAGAAATTGAGGGGCACTTACATACACCAGGAAGAAGAGGGTGAACTCCATTGGACCTGAGCAGGGAAGCGAAACATGCAGGATATCGGGCCCACAATCTTAGTGAATCGCGGCTCAGTGTATTATCGTCGGATAATGAACTTTCGTGAACTCTGTGGGACCGGGTAAGTAAATGTGCCCCAAGGTCTCGGACAAATGGTGCATTCATACATAATGAAGACCAATATCTAGCAGTACCATTTGTGTAGGATGCCAGTGAGCAGACATTATCTCACCACACCATGCTTGTGCACAGAGAAATACAGAATACCTATATTTCGCCATGTTACAGTGCCAACCATGCTCTTCTATATCGAGTGGGGAGGGATGAGCAGCTCCTCCTTGGCTGGTGCAAGCACACATTCATCTGAATGAGGCCTCAAAATGAATGACCCACTACTGTGAGTACTACATATCAACCTATTCTGCCTGCTCTCAACTCTACCACTTATACTTGTAAAAATGAACTGACATGGGCTTTCCATGGGAGCATTGTACAGTCACCAGATTGCAATCCAGAAGATTGCTATTGAAAAGCCTTAGAATGGAGGAGTCACTTTATTAACCAACTGCAAAATGTGATGCTATTATACCTACAAGGAACATAACGTCCAAGTAATATAATCAGCTTGTTGAATCTATGCCATAAAATAAAAGAGCTGGCTGTTTTAAGGACAAGAGGGTGTTCTGCTAAACAAGTGGCTACTGTGTGTCTGGATAGAAATTAGATAGATAAATAGATAGATGTCATTTCTTATGTGAAAAGGGAACCAGGATATTTGTGTAATGGGAGTCTCAAACTGTTAATGGGAATTATTTGATCATACAAACTGCATTAGGAAATCTGCTGAGGCTTTTAAAACTGTATTTTAGCTTGGCTCTAGTAATTGCTGCAAGATAAACAATTAGCATTCATTGCACCCTCTGCTAGACCTGATTTTGATCCAAGACGTAAATTGAAAGTAATTTGATCTACTATTTACTCAAATAACAGTTAAACAAATTTGGAACATCTATTATTGCATTTAATTCAACTTCGGGTATTCCAAACATTTTAAATGTCACAAAATACAGACGTTGCTTTGCATATTTTTTCAATGAATTGTTGGGAACCAGACAGGATACAGAACCTTGCAAATATCTGATTGCGTTTTGCAACATAATGTTTGTCTACATAAAAATGTCATCTTAATGATACTGAAACAACCGGGCAGTTACTGTGTCTACAAATATCTCCTTTTCTCACAATAATGCTTGTGTTGTAAAACTTATGAGTATTTCTTTAAACCAGCTTAGATTTCTAGACTTATTGCAAAATCAAATTCATGTGCTTTGGATGTCACTGAATATATCAGTCCTACAAAGGGAAAGAAGAGTATAGAATGGATGTATATGGGCAGGCTACAACATTTAATTCACTTTATTTACCCACCCGATACATTTACAACTCCAATGATACTGTATCAACATAACCTGTATATATAAAAGGATACTGCTGATTTTCTTCAAGCGTAACGGTAAAATAACTTGACAAAAATAGTTTTAGCAGAGCTGGAAAGAGCCCTTGACAACAATTCCAATGATAGCTATATCATGCTGATTCTTCTATCCTGAGATATAGGGCCAATGTATATATGAGGCTATCTGTAAAATCCTCTCAGCTTTTCTTGAAGTTGGCGGGACCTCTTGGTTGTAACATCAGCTATGAACACTCAGGTCACAATCAGCCCAGGCAACCAGGACACAGGATCAGTGTTACTGCAGTTTTATCTAGGATGGGTCCAAAACCTCAGACATGATTTATATTTTGCCATATATATTGTTTATATGTGTACAGTAGGTTTCACACTTAGTTTTACCTCACAAATAATTAAAGAAATATTGACCAAAAGATAACCGTGTGAGAGTGTCATTGACAGTTCACTGACAGGAGTTTTCTAGGTTTGAAATAGCCTTTTAAAAGTTGCTATAATGTACCACGTGGGGAAACCCCCACATGCTTCCCATGATGATTTTCTGTGCCTATATTCAGCCGTTCTTGCTACTGCATTACAGCATCCCTGGCTTCTGGTCTTGTCTATGTCCACTCCTTGAAGCCACCAAAACTAGCATCTTACTTAAAGTACTCCTTTCAGCCCAATAAAAGTTTAATTCCCTACCCTTACCTTCCCTTATATTTTACCTACAGTTTATTGGAAACTCCACTCTCCACCTGCCGAGTAATGGGTCTAATTTTTTTAGTGTACTTCTCATTTTCTCTCGGCAGAAGTTTTACTCTCTGCCCTTGTTTCCAAGTCCCAACCCCCTCATAGAGTGCAAACACATACTCCTCCCTCTCTGCCATATCACTGATCATGTGCCCTGCTCTTTTTTGACTGGAAGTTGACACAGGACGTCACAGGGAGTTCCTGAAATGGGTCTAAATGAGGTCACATGACTGTACCACATTAGAGGTACTGTACTGTTAGGAGGCATGCAAATTTGTCGCGATGGGGCACATTTGATAAGGGTCCGCTCGCTGCATTTCCGATTTGCACCACATTTAACGGGGGGTTTTGGCGCACGCAATCAGATTTTGGTAACGACTTTCATGCTTCACAAATGGCCGTCGGACAACCCGACTGATTCGGACTAAGTGCAGGATTTAAAATTCAAATTGTGTCACAAGACATGCACTCAAATACACTGGGAAGAGGAGGGTGAACTTCCCCACCTCAGTGGGGAAGTGACACTTGCAGGATATCGGGCACACGATCTTAGTGAATCGTGCCAGACTTCATCCTCATTTGACAATGCACCTCGGAGATCGAGACAGGTCTGGGTAAGTAAATGTGCCCCAGTGAGTACATTACAAATATTCTCCCTCTGGCATGCTAGATATATTTGATTGGTTTAATTATTCCTGACCAATCCCTTTAACAAAAACCTCACATCTTATAGAAACAGGTATGAGAAATAAAAAACATTATTACACCAACATAAAGAAATGGAATGAAAACAATTTTGTAGGTTGGATATTGCGCACTTATTTTGCGAATATCAGAGACTGGTTTTAGCTTTTCTATACATTATTAGGTTGTTTAATGGGATTAAGTTATTTTTATTGTTCATTAAAAAAATATGTTTAACTCATACAGTGTAGACTGATTAAAGAAATTCAGGGTCAATGGCATTTATTTCCATGGATTACTTTCAAATAAACACATATTTGCTGTTCTGTAAGAAAATAAAAAGCTCATTCAGGTTGTTGCATCAAGGTAGACTATTATGAGGAAAATGTACTGAAAGTGCAATTCTCTGGCATGGTTATTGGAAAATAATTGCACCAGATTTGTCAAAGCTTACGATTTTATAAGACTCAGTTGACCCTTTGACAAATATGATGCTTTGTGTGCCGATCCCTAATGGATCATAAAAGTTTAAATTATGATCCATTAGAAAATATTCTCTGCAGGGTTTATTCACAATGTTCAGTAGTGTAGTCAGAAGACAGTAAATGATTATGTAATTCCACCTGTACTTGTTCCTTTGCGACTATCTGCCTAAAGAAATAAGAAACATACATCTAGTCTTATACCTGTGTGGCTATCACACCAGACGACTTGTAGAAAGTCAGCAGGGAATATTTGTTTTAGCAGCTTTTTTTGCACCAAGCTTGTATCGACTATGCATCCCACTCTATTGGGACTCCAAAGTACACCATCATTTGTATGTTTTCTTACAAAAAACCTTTTAAGGAAGCACATCTCTGTAATGCGACATCAGACGCAACTTGTTCAGGATGACAAGACTTCAATGTACATACCAAATACTTTACATACTGTACAGCAGTGTTTTCTGTAATATGTATGGCAGTGCTGAAAATACATTGCTTTTAGATCAGTGATATGCAATAGAGTAAATTTGTCATATGTCACTCTTTTTGAGTTTGTTTGTAGTTCTTTTAGTTGGTTTTGTAGGTCCAATTTATAATAATGATAAATTTTTGAACATTTTTACTAAATTTATAAAGGGGTTTTGTCAACTGATTTTCCCCATTAAACTAGCATCCTAGGTGGAGTATGAAATGCCATTCCTATAGCTCCCTCTTTTATCTAAGAATCAAATGAGTCATATTTTTCCTAAGATGAGTAAAATTTAGAGGCTGAAGCTGGATTGTCACTTCATATAGTACCCAGAATGAACCTGAAAGAATCTCACCTCAGGTTTGTTGGCTCTGTGAGCTACAGAACTTGAGATACAGAAAGTTAAAAAAATAGGCAGGAACTGCACTTTTTTATCTACATTGTATCACTACCTGTGTCTCCAGTTCTGTAGCTCTCAGAACCATAACCTGATGTTATCTGAAAGATGAGATTCTTATCTTGACATCTTAGTCTTGGTAGCATAGAACTGAAAATTGTAGTCACAGTCCCTTTTTGTCTCTAAACTTTTTTTTAAAGTAATGTATATACATATAAACCTTGAACAGAGTAGAGTATGAAAAAGATGGGCAGTAGCAAAAGTAGACCATAGAGCTTAGGCTATTTTGAGAAATTAGGGCCCCATTTTCTCTAAAGACATCCATAGTATATACTGTACTCAACACTTCTTTTGTGTGCTAGCATTGACAACTATAGGTTACCATGCTCACTGCCAAAGGACTGGATATTTGCAGCAAATATTGCAATAATATCATAGTGTGCTGGGATTGGTGCTGTTTATAATTGCTTCTGTTAACTTGTTAAAAACTGCAGTGACCCAACCTTGACACTTAAATAGCAAGAAACTATGGGTGGCGCCATGTTGTAACCAATCACTGGTCCCCAGGACATCGTTGAGGGGGTGGAATTGGTTGCGATGATCCTGAGGGGCCTCCCAAAGGCTCTTAAGCCTTTCATGCCAAAGTACTGTTATAGAGAAAAAATGTATATAATCTATCTATCTATCTATCTATCTATCTATCTATCTATCTATCTATTTATCTATAAATGAGGAAAACCAAGTCCACGCATTGGAAAAAACCTCAATAGAGGGGGAGCAGAGCCTCCATAGATCCTGGCAATATCCCTGTGTAGTAAAATTGAAAAAAGCTTAGGCAGCACTCCAAATTTAAAAAAAATAAGGATAATAAAGATTTTGGTATGTCAACCTTCACAGTCCTCCATCATAATATATTATCTCTTTACAAAGTTGTCTATGCTATGTCATAATATAGACAACTTCCTACAAAGAATATATATTAGGTCTGGAAGACTGTGATGGTTTGAATGCCGAAATCTTCATTACCCAATTAAATATGATTTTTTTTCTCTGCAGACACCTGGGGAACGTTTTCAGCGGACCAACATCGCTGCCCCCTAATACTTTATTCTATTTTAGCCTGTTTGGGTTGTGAGATCTACAGTGTAATCCTGATGCCTGAATTTCTGACTTTCTGCCATTCTGCCATTCTGCCACCCATAAAAATTGGAATAACATATGATTTTGATGAGGTTTAGTTTCAGAAAATTGTATCAATGAAAAAGGCAGCTCAATGTGAAAAAAAAACATTTACATTTTCACTACCCATCTCTATAAATCCAGAACTTTTTTTTATTTTACCATCTACAGAGATATATGAGGACTTGTTTTCTGTATAACAAATCCTCCTTCCTAGTGACAGTATTTCATATGTAATGCTGTGTAATTGGAAGCTAGAGAAACATTCCAAATGTTATGAAATTGTAGAGAAAGAAGCATTTGCATCATTTTATTGTGGCCAATAACTTTTCCATATTTTGGTGTACAAAGCTAAGCCATGGGCTTGCAGGGCAAGTAGATTTTTTCATTGCAACCATTTTGAGAACTGATGTCTTTATGTGACGTGGTTGACTGTTGCAGGGAAAAACTGTTTTTATATTTTGATAGATCAGGACTTTTGGGATGCAGTGCTATCGGGCATGTTTATGATTTTATTTGTTTATTTTAATATGCGTTTTAGTTAAAGGGGGATGATTTTAATTTACTTTTTTTTAGGGCTTTTTCCATATTCAAATTACTACCCTTTATAGGTTTACTAAAGTGTTTGAACACTAGAGGTCTGATTGCTCATGTAGCGTATATACACATGTATAAGTCCATTAAAAAAAAACATGTATACTCACCCTCCGGCATCCCCGATGCTCCACTTTGCTCTATCTTCTCTGTGTAGCTGCCAGAGATGCGTCCATGCGATCTGCCGGCCGGTGCACACTATGAAGCAGCGGTGTCGCCGCTGATGATGTTATAGTGTGCGCCGGCCATAAGATCGGGTTGACGCGTCTCTGCCGGCTACTACAGCACAGAGAAGATCAAAGAGGAGCCGCTGGAAGCTGCATCAAGGAATGGGAGTTGCGTGGAGCACTGTGGAGTCAGAGGGTGAGTATGTAAGTATATTTTTTTTAATGTGCTGGGCGGACTGGCTGTATACTACATGGGGCTGACTGTATACTGCTGGGGGCTGTCTGGCTGTATAGTATACTACATGGGGGCTGGCAGGCTGTATACTACATGGGGGCTGGATGGCTATATACTACTGGGAACTGGCTGTATACTACATGGGGGCTGGCAGGCTGTATAATACAATGGGGCTAGCTTGCTGTGTACTACTGGGGGCTGGCTGTATACTACTGGGGGCTGGCTGCCTGTATACTAAATGGGTCTGTCTGGCTGTATACTACTGGATGCTGGCTGGCTATATACTACTGGGGGCTGGCTGGCTAAATATTACTGGGGGCTGACTGGCTAGATACTACTGAGGGCTGGATATATACTACTGGGGGCTGGCTGGCTATATACTACAGGGAGCTTGCTGGCTATATACTAGAGGCTGTAACCAATGTACAGGCGGTCCCCTACTTAAGAACACCTGACTTACATACGACCCCTAGTTACAAACGGACCTCTGGATTTTGGTAATTTACTGTACTTTAGTCCTAGGCTACAAGAAACAGCTTTAACAGTTATCAAAGGTGTCTGTAATTAATATGTATTGTTTATCCTGGTTCTTCTGACAACCCAACATTTTTAAAATCCAATTGTCACAGTGACCAAAAAAAGTTTGACTGGGGTTACAATAATAAAGTATACGGTTCCAACTTACATAAAAACTCAACTTAAGAACAAACCTACAGACCTTATCTTGTACGTAACCCGGGGACTGCCTGTATTTCCCACCCTTGGCTTATACTCAAGTCAATAGGTTTTCCCAGTTTTTGGTTGGTAAAATTTGGGGTCTCGGCTTATACGCAGGTCAGCTTCTACTTGAGTATATAACCGGTAATATACTTTTACACAATTGTATTGCAGCATATTGTAGATTTGCAGGCCTAATTGGATCCTCACAGAGGCTCCAAGCTGTCATGGCACTCAATCAGCAATATGGCTGTGCCCATGTGAAACTGCTGTTTATTTCACAGCAACTAACAAGTTAACAGCCACAACTCTTGACAGCACCAATTACAGAAATTAACTGCAGGTGTCTGCTGCATAATACAGCAGATACCTGCAAGTACAGTAAGGCTTCAACCTGTGAACCTTCTTTGCACAGCCTTTACCTCTTGAGGATGTACATGTACTAGGGGCATTAATATGTTTATGAACACTAAAATACAATTTTGTATCACATTCATCATTATATACAGTAGGAAAAATGACATTTTATGCTTATCTCTATAAAGGTTCAAATAAAACACATAATATATTATAGAAGAATATGTTGTCCTGAAGCGTACAAAAAGTTTATTTACAAAAAATGCCTTTACGAAAAAGAAACAGGCTGAGTTACTACAAACTTAACCTGTTAAATTGATTCTCCTATTTGCTGTAGTTTTCAGAATTTGTAAGTCCTTATATATGATCCATAGAGGCGAATAGCTAGAGTCTTTGCAAATCTCCCACCTAGTGAATCAATTCTGCCATCTCCAGTAATCAATAAATGCAGAAATTCAAAAATATCTTGAAGTACCTATTTTCAGGAAGCATGGTACATCCAATTATCCAAGGCATTAAGTTCGGTCTCCTTAGCAGGTACTCATTCGCATTTGTACTTCTCTTCTATTACTGTTTCTCAGAAAATCAGGACTAATGTTGGTTACATCATTTTGTAGCGATAGTGTGATCTCTAAAAATAAAAAGTTGTCTTTTCATTTGAAAGTTTCTCATATGTTGCTCAGATGCTGTATTAGCTCTTGAATTCAATTTCAAATAGAAGGCTTGGAACAGTTTTATTATTAGAGAAAGAGAGCAGATGCATTAGTGCTATTTGATGAATTCAGGGTCACAATGAAATTACGAGTATATTATGTTTTGTGCAGCTCTTGCATCTCTTTGCATGAATTAAAAAACAGCTGAATAACAGGCCGTCTAATAAAATTGAAAAGACCACAGATCAATATATGAATATGAAATGAAAGATAAAAGAGAGGCTTTGAAACAATTATAAACCTGATAAAACTGCTTGTCTGCTTTCTACTTCATTTACATTCTAGAATAAAACTGTGTTATCTTTTCATAGGAAAAGGTGAAAAACTTATTCAGGGCCTTGATATGTCTGGTAAAAAGATTGTTGTGATGCCCCTAAATCTGCCCTACAAGGACATAGTAAAATGCTATGTCTCTCAAAATAATTATGTAAAATCGGTTCTGAATGAAGATAAAGAGTTATTTTTAAGGAATATTTTGGGATACTGCTTTTAATGTGTATTTCTTAATGTAATGTGTTAATTTCTAGCATAAAATGTCGAATCTCTCCATAAATGCACTCCGGTGCCTATAAGTGTACCAATAATTTTTCATTTAATTCATACTTAAAGGTAAACTATCATCCAAATTAAGCATGTATAAATCAGGGGCACTAGAGACCTTCTCCCTTCTAAAATCAACTTTTAAAATTATGTTAACCAGAGCCCCTCTGTGCAGGACCTTCAAACGCTATTAGAAAGTCTCACTCTCAACATTCCCCTTCCCTCTGCCTTATGTAATATCACTGCAGCAGAGGACTTTCAGCACACAGTTCAAGGGAAGTGCTCCTAACAGTGTAACAGTTTGTGAATCTACAGCACAGAGAGGCTTTGGTAGCACCCCGCAGAGCCCTTCAGGCACATTTGTTGATTTTAAGGGCATGCATAACCAAATGTTACCATATGATCACCCGATGACCAAATATCTCCAAGTCTCAGTAATACAAATTGGGGGAAAATTTTGCATGCCTTGTTTTGCAGTTTATGCACATTGCTGCCTGTTTGCTTGTTTTCCACCTCACATTTCCAAGAGTAAGCAAGATGGGGCAAATGGGCCTTTTTGCCTGTTTTCCACCCCACATTTCCAAGAGTAAACAAGATAGGACAGATGGGCCTGTGAACGTCCGAGCCTGCTGTATTTACCATATCCTCCCCCAGAAAATGACGGATTTACTAAGAGACCCAAGCATCCTAGTAAAGTGTGCCAGGGTGTTGTAAGGGGGGATGTTAAGAGTGGCGACTAATTGGAATTCTCAATATATTCCCCAATTGTCAATAAATATTAATACCAATTATATTCTAAACAGTTCTCAAAGACCTACAAGATCACCTAACAGATTGTTACCTGTAATAATTATTTTTCTACTTGCCAAAATTGTAAGTTTATAGCTGCACTTGCTGCTTCTGTAACTTAAGAGTTAATAACATGTTCTTTTTATTTTAGCATATCAATATTCTTGTGCCACATGCTAGCAACAAATTGATAAACGGCATTGATTATACTGCTGTACTAAGTTTAGATTATATTGATTACTGTTCTCTATATGAGCTCATGGCCTTTCCTTGGTCAATCTATTGACAATCATATTGACAGTCAGTAGCTTTTTACCAAAAGTTACTTTATACTTTTCTTCAAATCAGTCATCTTAAATATCCAAATACACTGAGAATTGTATGAAATATATGACTGGCTGAATGTGATTATATTTTCTTTATAAAAGCACATGCCAGATCTATCGTATATAGTGTTACAAAGAAAGCAACTGGGTAAAGCCATCAAAATTTACTCTATCTCTACAATCTTAGTAAAATGGTACATCTTAAAACTGTTTGGATGTTTATATAGACAAATAAAAATAAAGTAAAAGCAAAAAGGTCTTTTAAATAATGATGACAAAATATAAAGACATAAGAGAGATTTATTAAAACTGGTTTCCTATGGCTCATATATCTTAATAATTTAGGCACATCTAAATTATTCTTGCACAATATGTATCAGGATCTCAAATCCTAACTAGCTATGTATGGGAGAAGATTTGTTGTATGATTTATGCCAGTTTCTGCTGTCAATTACAATAGATCCACTGGTGAGCATGTAACCCTACGTCTAAGCCCCACACATTCACATTTTAGAAAAGTTGCTTATAGGGTGAAAGTACACTAAAATTCACAGTTTATATTTGTTTTCCATGCTTACATTTTTATTTTTGGGCGACCCCATACACAATCGGGTTAATGTAATATAACAAAAACTTCTTGTTTGGACAAGCTCATAAAAACCTTACAATCCCTCTATAACAAAAATTTGTCCACCTTAAAGTTTTGCTTGCTGTATTTCAGTAACCAAATCTCTTATTTACAGTTATTATGGAGATGTGGGGCTCGTAAAAATTGTACTTATTAGCACCATCATTTAATATTCCTTGCAATGTAATGAGAAAGTTCCAAATACCTAGGAAAATGTATTGCAGAGTATTGTTCTATGCTTGCACCTCCAGCATCATGTAATAGTGTTCCTAGCTGTCATGGCAACTGATCCATTTCCCATGTATAGCTGCTGCTTAAATCCTTAAGTCCTGTATACCATGGCACTTAAAAGTTTAACACCAGTGATCAGTGCCAGCAATGATTTTAGGTGTCCCCTGCATAATAAAACGAGTGAGCACTTTCTATAAAGCCTTAAAACTAGTGTTGAGTCCAAAGTTCTGACTGGTTTTGGTCCGGGTTCAGCTAAACTTTTGCCAATAACACCCGTGATTGTTGCTGCTGCCGGCAACACAAAATGGGCCACATTTACTTACCCATCCCTGGCGCGTTCCCCGATGTGCATTGTTCGACCGGAATGCACTGTGCCCCGATTCACCAACATTGTGCGCCCGATATCCTGGATTGGTTGCTTCCCCGCTCAGGTCCGCCAGAGTTCACCTTTTTCTTCCTGGTGCATGTAAGTGCTTGATCTTGCGACACAATTTGAATCTAAAATTCCACGTTCAATCCGAATCAGTCTGATCGTCCGACATCCTTCCATTTCTGTTGCGACACAATTTAAATGTTAAATCCCGCACTCAGTCCGAATCGGTCGGATCGTCCGACAGACCGCCCCTCCCCCCATTTCTGTCGCATGAAAGCTGGCACCACAGCACCAAAAAACGATTGCGCGGGACATCCCCTTCTAAATACCTGTCCCAGCAGCGCAAATCCCGAAAACGTCAGGAAGTCCGACAGAAATGCCATCTTTTACATTAAATCCATTCATGTCCCACCATTTTCAACAGGATTGTCACTCACTGATAACATGTAGGCCAGTGGCGATCCTCCCCAAAATGTCTGCGCCAATGAACCCCTGAGATTTAAATGTTTTCACCAGCATTTGATGACTTAACACATGTGATTGGTGCAAGCAATGATAGCAGGTGCTACTGGTGGGGGTCTGGATTCCAACCTGGACCTGAACAGAATTTTCAAATGTTCACAAGTGAGTACAAGTCATCCCACACAAAAGATGCTCTCAACCAGCAATAACAAAACTCTAAAAATTACAGCTTTCATATGTGATTTGAAGAACAAATCTGGCTATTTTTGCTCTTGTACTGATATTGTTTGTTAAGCTTTGTTGGGTGCCTTGTTTTGATATATATATTGCTAAACTTTGGAACTTTGGATGTGCTAAAAGAAGTTCAAGTTAAAGGGGTTTTATGTTCTTTATAAATGGTGGGGAGAGGGATATTCAATCTCTCTACAAAAGATGTTGGTGATGTGGCATTGGCAAACTCTTGCAAGTTACAGCCTCTAACTGTTGAAATGTCCTCAATGTCAACGGGAAATCACCACCGTCTATATACAAGCAGTCGGTAACGTGGCTGAATGGGAGTGCAGAAAGAGGTGAGTATAAAATCTTTATTGCCTCCCCGTCCCCAAGCCATTTATAAAATAATATAGTCCCAGACAACCCTTTTAAGGTAAACCTTCCTGCAGGATACAGAAAAACATCAGGAATTTGTATAAAATAAAATAAATAAAAAGACAAGTGCTGTTGTCTTTTCCTTCGGGTCATAATAAGTATTTCTTATAATACATACATTGACATCCCCAGCAGGAAGTTTTGTTATTCTCAATAGTCAATGCATCTAAATACAGAAAAAACAACTTTTAAAGCCAGAAATAGAATTTCAATTCATACAGTGCAAAGACTTAAAATAGATGAAATAGAAGCAGCATTTTTCATTCCTGTAAAGTGAGGAGCAGTCTCCTTTTCCCTGCAAAGCACAGGTATTTCTTTCATTAGTGATACATGCAGGAGCAAATACAATGACTTTGCCTCACAAAGACGTGTCAAAGGCATACAGTCACTGTTGGTTGCTTGTTAGTAGAAACTCATTTCTAGGGAGAATAAAGCTGACAATAGTAATTGTAAGCACAATGGTCCCACATTGTATTATTTGTACATTTATTGTCGGTTTCGGTGTGATTTTTAACACATGCAAACATCCAAAAGAAACATGACAGGTCATCTTGCTATGCTCAGTGGTTTTATGGAGAACTGGATCATCTGGCAGATTAAGATATGAGTTTCATAAGAAAAAAATGAACAATGTGCTTTCTAATGAACGATATGTAATTAAGGCAAGCCATATTTTTTCCATATGTATAGCTCAAATTCAGGAAAGCTGCTTATATGACATTGAAAACCCAAATAGAAACTTTGATCCATACACACCCAATATTATTGAATTTGTAGAATTACCTGAAAATAAAAACAAGTGTGTGGTATCCATGGGAAGATGTAGAGATAAGAATGCAAACCTGTCACAATAAAAAGTGGTGTAATGGGCAGGAAGAATACAGAGCAGTAGAGGCCGGAGATATTCCATAAATTTGTAATTTATTGATGGCAACTCTTTCTATGTTTAGAAGCATAGAAACAATCTAGTCATGGGGGCGGTGATTGATAGCCCTACATATGAATGCAGAGATATGAGACAATAACTAACAGGACCGCTCAGAAGACCTTATGGCTGCTTCTAACCATAGGAAAAGAAGAGATTGAAATGAATAAAGTACATACTATCCTGAATCTATTCCAAGAAAATTATGTATTCATCTACAGTACTCAGCCCCAGTTGGTTTATGACATGCAGCCTGCAGATCAGACTGTAGTTTCAATGTGACTGTATCATTTTAATCCTTGTGTATTAACGATTGGTGGTGTCTGATATTCAGACTCCCCAATCAGTAAGGGATGTCATTTGCCTCACTTATAAAGGGTGGCTTCATACTTGCAGAGATCAGTCCTTGAAACACGTACGGTCTTGCTTTAGAAACCGTCTTGGGACAGGACTCTGAGCACCAAATTGATATATTATGCACAAGGGTCCTGCTTTCCCTACTAGTTAAAAATGCTGAATCTGTAATAATTATTGGTCCGGCACTGCTGCTTAGAGTCTCATCCGAAGGAGTGCATTCAGTCTGTGAAGCAGGGTCCTGCTAAGTCTGTGGTTCAAGGATTGAACTCTGTAAATGTGAAGCCGCCATTAGGAAGAAGATCCATTTTAAAGGGAAACCCACTAAAATTCTGATTGACATCTTATAGGTTTCTATCAGAAGGTATCCTTTGTATAGTCGGTTCTAAATGAAAGGGCTGTAGAGCTACTCAGAGCCCTTACCCTTAAAGCTATTTAGCAGGGACCACAGACCCATTTAGGATGCAGGACTTCCAGGAGTATAAACTTGAACAGACACAGAGAAGCAGCACTCCTGAAAACTTAAAGGGGTATTCTCGTCTGGGCATTCACATTCAGTTTGATAAATCTGCTATATATAAACATTTCTTCAATTAGATGTTATTAAAAAAAATGTTCCTGTGTGAAGATAATTTCCCATAAATGTAGTCATATGATCCCTTAGAAACGAGATGGCTTCCTCGGATACGGCCACCTCTGCCTGAGAGATTGCACAAAGAAACAAAAAGGTTTTGTATATGAAATGTCCGGAAGTTACTGCAGGTCCCACAGCCGTCCTGCGGTAATGATCGCTGAATTCAGGAGGTCAGGCAGGGCTCTATAGCCCGAGTCTGGCCACTGCTGCCAGAGTGTGACGTGGTCGTAACCGAGGAAGCCATCTAGTTTCTAAGGGACAACATAACTATGTTTATACGAAATTATCTTCACACAAGAACATTTTTTTTAATAACATTCAATTGAAGAAATGTTTATATATGGAAGATTAGTGAAACTGAATGTGAATGCCCAGACGAGAATACCCCTTTAAGTCATTTTATTCACCAATGATACAGGTGCAATGTTTCTGCTCGTCAATGAAGCTATTTTCAAGCTTGGAGCTACTTTCACATCCACAAAAACAAACTTAAGGTTTAACATTGATTAGATAAATTAACTCCTGATTCCCAAGCATCATTAGTAAAAAAAAAAAATTGGATTTGTCATCAGTTTCTTATTTTGTGGGTCATTTATCATTAGGCAGGGGACTGGAGTAACTATGTAACTTTTTATGAACATGGCGTTCCACTGCATTGCACTTGCAGTAGTTCTTTTATGCCACATAAATGAAGTGACAAAGATAGTTCTGTGCAACTTTTTAGCAGTGAAAAGTCACAGAAAACCTCAATTCCACTTTTTTGAGCCAAAGAAAGCCAATGATAAATAACCCCCATAGACTTTAATTGCTTTCCATGATTTGCATGGGTGAAAACACTGAAATGTGAAAACACCCATAGAAAAGAAAGGTTAGTAAGGCTTCGGTGGAAAACACTGAATCACAGATGAGAAAATCAATGCCAGTGTGATGAATCTGAAGTCTTAGTCTGATTCTAGGGAATGTCAATGCATATACATATGTCTGTTGCCACTGTTCATGTTTCCAGAAAGGAATAGCTGTTTTAGTATAGGTCTGTGAAATTTATTTTATGATCCTTGAAAGTGGTAACGATATAATTTACCATTGCTTTATAAATTTTTATGTGTTTCAGATTTTATTGGAAAACATATTTATATATTTAACATGGCTTTGCATCATACTTCAGAATTTATACAAGTCAAATGCTACCTAACCTCTCAGATTGCACGCTGTGTAAAAACATAAGAAGCCATTTACAACTCACAAAATTGCTGAAGCACAGTATAAAATCCTTTTAGTGACATCACTTTCCTGTCAGCGAAAAGCACCTTAGCGAAAAACTAAATGGGTTTGCAAATCACAAAAATGGCATTTGTGCAGGAGGAAATGTTACACTGTGCAGTGGAAGTATCATGCACAATAAATGTACCTGAAATATGTAGAAAAAAACACAACATAAGCCAAAAGGCAAACTAGGCTTTGCTAAATCTGATTTTGTAGTTTGTTTAACCCCTTCACGCTCCGTGGCGGATATATCCGCCACGGAGCGCAGTGACTTAGCGCTCAGTGGCGGATATATCCGCCACGGCGCTTATGCCGGCTCGGCTCTGGATCAGAGCCGAACCGGCATCGGGAAACACGGGGTGCCGGCTGTAACTAATAGCCGGCACCCCAGTGTAACACCCGCGATCGGAGTTGTCTCCGATCGCGGGTGCTTAACCCGTTAAATACCGCGGTCAGCGCGACCGCGGCATCTAACAAGCATCTGGGGGGTCTTTCCCCCACGATCGGCCCCCCCGAACCGGTTTCGGGGGGCGCCGATCGTTGCCATAGCAACTCTGGGGTCCGATCTGGACCCCAGAGTTACTTGCAAGAATTGCCAGTAAGATGGCGTCTGTGACGTCATCTTACTGGCACAGTGCCAGCCTATGCAAGTGTATAGGCTGACACTGATAATACTCTGCAATACATCAGTATTGCAGAATATTATCATGAAGAAGCAATCAGAAGATTGCTTCTTCATGTCCCATGGTATAAAAGTGAAAAAGTAAAAAAAAAAAAGTTATTCAATAAAAAAATAAAGTCATAAATCACTAAAAATGCCCCAAACTCCCAAAACATATAAAGAGACATATAACTCAAAAAAAAGTCTAAATCATAACACAAACCCCACATATATAGTATCACCGCGTCCATAACAACCCGTAGAATAAAAGTAAATCATTATTGAACCCCCACGATAAATGCCGTAAAAAAAAACTGTTATAAACCCTCCAAAAATTATGATTTTTACCTTTTCAATCCCACAAAAAATGCTATAAAATGCGATCAAAAAACCATATGTACTCAGACATGATACTGGTGCAAAGTAAAACATGTCCCGCAAAAAACAAGCCATCAACCAGCTCCGTAGCCAAAAAAGTAACAATGTTATGCCACTTGGAAGATGGCAATACATAAATGATAGATTTTTCCCCACATTAGGGTTTTGTTTGACAAATTTAGTAAAACGTAAGAAAATATATTCATGTCTGGTATCCCCGTAATCGTATCGACCCATAGAATAAAGATAACATGATTATTAGTCTATACGGTGAACACCAAAAAAAAAAAAGTAAAAAATCCAGTACAGAATTGATGCTTTTCTACTCCTGCCCTCAAAAAAAGTTCCTAAATTTTCAACAATAGGTGATACCAACCCCAAAATGGTAACAATGGAAAAAGCATCTCATCCCGCAAAAAAAATGCCGTCACATGGCCCCAATAATGAAAAAGCGAAAATTTTATAGCCTTCAAAAGGGGCCAATGAGGAAACTAAAATCCTGGCAGCTGCAGCGCCCTCCTTCCCTTCTGCACCTCGCTGTGCCCCCATAAAACAAGTCACAGCCACATGTGGGGGGTCACTGCACTCAGGAGAAATTGCAGAACAAATTGTATGGTGGGTTTTCTCTTTTTATAGTTTGGAAATGTGTAAATTTTAGTGCTAAATGAACGTATAAGGGAACAATATGACCATTCTAAATTTCACCTCCATTTTGATTCAATTACTATGAAGATCTCAAGGGGTTAACAATCTTCGTAAAAGCTGTTTCTGATAGCTTGAGGGGTGCAGATTTGAAAATGGGTAGATTATATAGGGGGATTTGATGCTAAATATGTAAAATTTCATTCAAAACTGTATTTATCCCCAAAATAGTCAATTCTGAAAATCCGGAAAAGCGATATTCTTTTTGTAAGCCGCGTGACATCAAAATAAATTATCCAGACATTTCAGAAATTATGAAAATGTAAAGTAGACAAATGGGAAATGTTATTCAGCAACTTATTTAGGTGGTAAATCTATCTGCCTGAAAACGCAATGATTTAGAATTTCGAAAATGGCAAATTTTTCAAAAAATTTATCATATTTTCTTTTTTTTGTAAATAAACGCAAAACTTATCTGCCAGAATTTACCACTAAAATGAAGTTCTACATGTGGGGAAAAAACAATCTCAGAATCGCTTTGATAAGTAACAGTGTTCAAAAGTTATAACCATATAAAGCGACGCAGGTCAGAATCCAAAAAATCGGGCTGATCCTTAAGCTACAAAATGGCTGCGTCCTTAAGGGGTTAAAGAAAATCTACTAAACAAATAATGCAAATGAGCTAGAAGGGCTCTGGGGGGCATACCTTAGCGCCTCTGTGCTATGGATTCACAGAACCTCCTTATTGTTGACCACAACCTACATTGACTATTTAGAAAGGTATTTTCTTATGAAACCTCCTCTTTAAAGTTGTAGATGCAGTCAGTTAATTTGGAATGTATGAAGCCAAGGAATCCAGACATAGTCTATTCTGATTAATCTATGATTATTATAGACTAGCCTGAGTAGTATTGCTAATGAACAGTTCCAACACCTCAATCTGTTAATGTAATTATCCATTATACGTGCCTTTTGCAGTTGCATTGATCAATAAACAAGGAAAGGCATTCTGTGACAAATAATCTGAATACACTCAGTGTTAAAAATATGTGAACATTATTATACAATGTGCAAGTTTTCTATTCAACAATATTGTTGAGCATCCCCTCCCCTCTATGCCAAATTTTCAAAAAAGTGGTAAACAGAGTATTATAAATGCCCTCCGTTGTATTCATCAGCTTTTTATTAAGCAATTTAAAACTTTTTCAAATGAGAAAATGAGAAAGTCAGTTAAGATATTCAAGTGATATTCTCATTTGATCACCTTTTAGGACATTTATTGTGAAGGGATTTGATTGGCATGTTTTAGGGGAGGTTGGGGGGGGGGGTTAAGTCATTCATCCAGTGGGTCTAATAATGTTTCAAATTTATTGTGCAGATTTTTACGGATGTACCAAATATGGGGGCTTGTTTGTGTATTTGTGTTTTTTGTACATTATGGGGCACATTTATTAAGGGCCATGTAGCAGTTTTCTGGCAGACTTTGCATATTCTTTCTAGTGCAAACTGCTTGCACAGGTATTTAAGAAGTGTCCAAGACACATTTGTGTTACATGCAATGATTTTGTGTCAGCTGCACTAGTCTTCAAATTCAAATTAGGGGGCGTTCCGGTGCTCAGTCAGACCGTGCGCCTGATTTAACATGCAAAGTCTACAAAGAAATATGTTGCACACCCCAAGTTAAAGGTGCACCAAAAAAAAGTGGTGCACTCTGTCGGGGCAGGGCAGGGAGCGCCAGATTCATGAAGAACGTGCGGCAGAAATCCTGAATCTCTCACAGCCTGCACATATGTGTTTATATATGCAATGGTGAAATAGGATGGACTTTCTCTTTATTTATTTTTATTAAAAAAAAAAAATTATTCACCTTCTTTTTACTTTTTTTTTTTTTTTTTCCCAAGCTTCTCTTGAACAAGCGATCCTCTGACGCATGCTCAGTAAGTTACAGTCAGGTCCTGCCCAGAAGCAGGGCCTGATGTGCAGGGGCCTTGGGCAGCCCGAGCACAATCAGACTCCAGGGCTGCTACAGGAAGGATTGGATACCCTTTGTAAGCCTATGAGGGGGTCCGATCCAGGGGGAAAAGATTTCAGTAGTCCCCTTACATGCCAGGTTCATGAATGATTGCAACGTTTAAATGGTCAACACCCATGATCAGAGGTATCTCTGGTCGTGGGTGTTAGAGCTTGTGATATACTTATGATATGCTTGTGAGCTGGTGCCAAGTATGTTGCTCCTCTACCTCCATCAGCTCCATAGAGATGAATGGGTCAGCCCAGCCATCTTTGACTACCAGTTACTTATAGCTACTTTCTTTTGCATTTTTCATTATATAAAGGAAAAGTAACCTTGACCTTTCATGGATGTAACCTGTAAGCAATAGATTTTTTATCACTTGAAACATTTTGTCTGGAACCAATAGCTACGTAGATTATATTCTATTATATTTGCTTAGTTAGCATGAATGCATATCAGGCAAACAATTTAAATATGGAAACAACTCTTAACAGTGTTGGAACTAATTCTTAAGAACAGCTCTGAATGGACATCACTGCCAAGAAGTACCTGCATGCTTACACTAGATAAATCCATCATTTTTACCACCTTTTTTCTAGTCTGCTGGTTTGGCCTTGTCTTGCTCTGGTTTAGACACATATTAGCCACGATCATTCCCCATTTTCATCAACTGACAAGGCAGGTAGTAAAAGCCCCCAACAATATGTGCTCCAAGTCCCATAGTTGTCTCAATAAATCATCCTATGTCCTGTCTGAGCATAAACCGCTATCATCAATAGTACAGTACAATTTCTCATGCTCTGCGATTATCTCTGAATACATCACATACTGGAATGTTATCTTGCTCCAGTTCTTTCATGCTGAGATGGGTTAAATACAACACCTACTTATCATTTTTTTCTGAAGTGAATTGTTCTTGTGAATGATTTTTCACACTGTTACGATATTTTATTACAGGGAAGTCTTGAGGTATAAATCAAACAACAACCTAAATTCCCAGTAGCTTGAAATGTGAAGATGAGTAATTTACACTTCACTTATCCAAAACTTATCAGAGACTTTTTCTTTTCTTTTATCACACATTTTTCTTTTAGTATTCAAGTGTATTTCTACAGTATTTAATTTGTTACAGGACAGTTCCAACAACTAACTATATCAAATATTTAAGACATTTTATGTTGATTTATAATCCATGTATTTTATTTACAAATTAGAATGTGTTTTTCATTATCATTAATATTCAACATCCAAGAAGAGAAGAATTTTGATAAACAAAGACTAGAGATGAGCGAGCACTAAAATGCTTGGGTGCTCGTTATTCGATACAAATTTTTCCCAATGCTCGAGTGCTCATATCGAATAACGAACCCCATTAAAGTCAATGGGAGACGCGAGCATTTTCTCACTGAAAGAAAACATTAAAAGAACAGTGCAGAATAACACATTACAGATGTTTACAGATGTTTTCCTAGTAAGAACACATTGAAATAACACTATTCTTCACTTTGCAGGTGTTCACGCGTGTCTTCCGCTAAGTTAGGAGATGTGCGCACACAACTGGAATGTGAAGAATAGTGTTCTTTCAATGTGTTCTGCACTTAAATGGTCCTGTGTTCACTGTTTTTCACTGTTTTTATTCTATTCTTCACATTGCAGGTGTTCGCGCGTGTCTTCCGATAAGTTCGGAGATGTGCGCGCACATCTGATTTCTGTCGCATGAAAGCCAGAACAGTTGCGCCAAAATCCAATCACCATCCCCTGTTAAATACCTGTCATAGCCATGAAAAACCCCCAAACGTTTGAACGTCCAACGAAAGTGCATCCGTGGACTCTTAGTAAATAAGCCCCATTGTGACGCTCAGTTTAGACCAGCAAAAAGCAAAAAGTAGAACTTGACAGTCATAACCTATGTCAGATTCATCATCACAATGATGAATCTGTCTCAGCAAAAGACTAGTTTTATCGAGCTCTGCAGTGGGGGTTATTTATCATACTTCAATAATAAATAATTAATTATTATCATACTTCTGACTTTCATAAAGCACAATTGTGCTGATTTTAGGGGCAATGATCTGATTGTGCCTCTTTCTGGCACTGGTTTGATCACATTTATGTGAAGTTTATTTGCATTCTAAAAGATGCATGTCTGTGATTGAACCAAAAAATTGGTGCAGTTGCGATCATGGGACCATTTGGGTCCAGTGCAAATTTTGAAATAAAAAAAAATGCCAAAATAGGCACAAATTAATACACACAATGAAAAACTCTATCTTCTAGTTATGTATTCCAAGCTTGATATGAAAATATGGTTGGTCAAGAAAATTCTAGCATTCTAACCAAAAAATAGCTTTGGTCCAGAATCCCAATAACTCACAATTGAATCCATAAAATGTAGGTACATCTGCAACACTTGATAATTTATGATGCAATAAGAGAAATATGTTTTCCTCCGTTTTCCTTCCATTGCATTGCAATAACTCAATCTATAGATGGTTTCCGTTCATAAAAAACACAGTTTGCTATATAACAAATCTATTATTATGGCCTTTATCTGTTATTCTTTAACAACAAAAACAGCTTGGTTTCTGCTATCCTAGGATGGAAGGTTTAAGTGTTTGGCTGATGAGAAGCACCAAGTTCAAATTTAGCAGTATTCACAAAACCGAAATACCCACAGGTGTTAGCTGTAGCACTTCTGTACATGACACTGAACATGGTGGATTCATGGAGCTATTTTGGTTAGAGGAGATAAAAATAAATCACTTTAAACATAACTGTTTTCAGGCTGACAAAGGACAGTGATATGCTGTAGCTCCCAGCTAAATATTCCGTATGTTCAATGCATTCGGCATACACCTATAAATCTAATGGACAACTCCGAGAAATCCTTAAGAGACCGTTAATTTCCTCCTGTCCTAGCAAAGGTTAAGAGACAAGATGACAGTGGCTGCAGGGAATGAAGAAGAGCAACTGCACTGCACCAGCAGGTATGTACAGTCCGCCTTGAGTCTCTCTTTTACCTCTCCAGGGAAGAATGACTGGAGACATCAAGGCTGGATGAGTGCACAAGTCTGTACTAATTCAGAGAACATTGATTCCTTCAGTGTATGTAGAGGAAAAAAGGAATTAAACTGGGTCACAGAATGCTCTAGATATTTTTTCTTTGCTTTTGTATTGCAACTTCTATTCTACCAATAACCAATAAATTCAATTTAGCTTGTTCCATAAAATATATTTTAAAGCATCTTCTTTACATTTCGTAATGTTTTCTTTTTTAATCTTCACTTAATGCCCTGTGAGAACTGAGAGGGAATGGAGTCTCCTAATAAAGATCAGATTGTTGTAATTTGTCATGTCAGCTTTAGAAACCTGATTATCTACACAAATCTTTTGCTGGCTTTGTACAACTCTTTGCTAAAGAACATCCAGTCTTGAAAGAACAAGAAAATGCATGAATTAGCATAATATCATGTTTGGATACAAGTCCAGCTTTTTTCTTTACTGCATGTTATCAGTGATGTAGTCACAGAGGTGAACCCTTGGACCCTATGTTTTCGGGTCACACAGGTCTTCAATGATCTACCAGAGGAATTGCATTCTCATTAATGCAAGCAGCATTGAGGCACAATGATTTAAAATGCAATAGTTTATTTTGATATTATTGGTATAATTTTTATGCTGCTTTATATGACGGTCCTCTACTTAAGGACACCCAACTTACCCTTAGTTAAAGACGGACCCCTCTGCCCACTGTGACCTTTAGTGAAGTTCTCTAGTCCCAGACTGTAATGATCAGATGTAAGGTGTCTGTAATTAAGCTTTATTGATAATCCTTGTTGTCATTACAGCAAAAAATGTTAAACTCCAATTGTCACTGGGGCAAAAAAAAATCTTTTCTGGAACTACAATTATAAAATATACAAGTTTCGACTTACATACAAATTCAACTTAAGAACAAACCTATGGAACCTATCTTGTATGTTACCCGGGGACTGCCTGTATATTGTATAATAAAACTGTCGCTTGTCGGTTGGTCATGGTTTGGTTTTTTAACAAGGGCCAATACCTGGGCAACATAATTTTCAGTGTAAAATTGAGTAATATTGTGATACAAAGTGGCTACAGACTTCTTTATCCTGTGACGTATCTACTCCAGTCTTGAAGCAAACCTAGTGTAAAAGTAATACTGCCATAAAATAGGTAAAAGATTAAAAATATTGTGGATCTTTAAAAGTTTAAGTAAAAGAAATCTTGAGAAAAGTGCAAAAAGTGTAGTCATTTACTGAAAAAGTTTAAATAAAAGCAAAAATACTAGGGTTCTTTATGAGAGTAGTCCACAATAGTACAAAGTGCAAAATGTTTGGTCATTTATTGTAGCAGTTCATTTCGGAGTTGAATAGTGATTGGCCTGATAAGGGCAATTGCCTTATGCTGAAGCGAAATGCTTCAATAAATTGTTATACGTTTTTTACTTTTCTCCTCAATCAAGATTCTTTTATGTGAACCCGAAAGATACACAATATTTTTAACATTTTACCTCTTTTATGGCAGTATTCCTTTTACACTAGGTTTGCTTGAAGACTGGAGTCATTACATCACAGGATACAGGACTCTGTTAGTCTGTGATACTTTGTATCACAATTAGAGATGAGTGAGCACTAAAATGCTCGAGTGCTCATTACTCGGGTCGATCGTTTCCCGATGCTCGAGTGCTCGTATCAAATAACGAACCCCATTGAAGTCAATGGGAGACTTGAGCATTTTTCACTGAAAGAACACATTGAAAGAACACTGAAGAACACATTGCAGTTGTTTGCAGATGTTTTCACTGAAAGAACACATTGAAAGAACACAGTGAAGAACACATTGCAGATGTTTCCGTACATCTGCCAACTTATCCGAAGAAACGCGTGCCGAACGGTGTTCTTTACAATAGTATTTGAAGAACAATATGTGTGAAGAACACATTGCAGATGTTTCCATACATCTGCAATGTGTTTTTCACACATATTGTTTTTCACATACTATTGTGAAGAACACCGTTCGGCACGCGTGTCTTCGGATAAGTTAGCAGATGTACAGAACTTTTGCAATGTGTTCTTCACTGTGTTCTTCACTTAAATGATCCTGTGTTCACTGTTTTCATTGTATTCTTCTCTGTTCTTCACTGTGTTTTGTTAAGTAAATGCTTGATCACGTGCCGGCGAGATACTGGTCCGAGCAACGAGCCGTTTGAGTACGCTAATACTAGAACAAGCATCAAGCTCAGGCGAGTATACTCGCTCATCTCTAATCAGAATATTACTCAATTTTATACAGAAAATTATGCTGCCCAGGTATTTACCCTTGTTCAAAAACAATTCCTTGTCATTTGAAACCATTAATTTGATCACATACATAAGTGTTTACATTACATATGCATCCCAGTAGGTAATAGATTCAATGACCCTTTAAAGGATGCCATCCATCTTGCAAATTAATTATGTGATAATGAATTCTCCACAGATTGTGATTTTAACACTTTTTCAATATATTATCCTGTACGTAGATTGTAACTGTACTGTCAAAAAATACAACCATTGTTAGAAAAACAATCCGCTTGTAATGTTACAAGATAACATTACTGTTTGCCAGGAATTGTGGCCCCTTTGATATGATTTTATGGGTTCTTTTTCTCCAGTCCGGGCCCAGGGAGGGGAGGTGGGCATTTAGGGAATCAAAGTTAAGAATAGATGTATTGTTGGACACTGATTTAGTTTTATATCCCCTTTTATATCCACCTCTCGCCGACCACCACAGGTAATTCTCACGCCTGCTTGCAAACATGCGTAGAACAAGCGGAGCCAGTCACAGTCACCCCCACTTTGCTTTAATGTGTGGATGCACCACACTATGTTCAGGGTTGCTAGGTGCATGTGCAAATCAAAGGGGAGAGCAGGAGGCCAGATCGTGTGTTCTGTGCATGTCTGCAAGAACAAGCAGACCGTGAAGGCATGAGAATTGCCTACCACAGTCGGCAAACAGTGGAGTAAAGGGCCGGGCTGGTTGCTATGACATATTGAGGGGGGAGGAGGGAGATGGGAGTGTTTTTTTTAACCTGCTAATGATGGGACAGTTTCCCGAGGGTTGGAGGGAAACCGCTCCTCAGAACACAAACCCTTGGGATTCCTTTGATATAAGTTATCTGTACTAATAAAAAAAATGCAGAGTATTTGTAAAAACAGTTAGAGAATGTGCATACAAGTCCCTATGAGGACATGGGGGAGGATAAGAAAGGGGTCCTGGTGACAGGTTCCCTTTAAGGACATAAATTGCCTCTAGTGGAAAATTAGGGTATGGGACCATGGACAGCATTTTCTAAATGTGTTTAATATAATTTGATTCATGTAGGGATATTTTCTCATTCTCCGTAACTTGTTACAGTCGCTCTGACACTGATGTATTTACATAGCGAAATTACAAATCTAATTACTGTAACAAATCTGCACAGTATATATTTACAAATATTACCTCAATAGGACCTGGAGGGCAAATTACTGCATAACTGAATTTGAGACAAGCTGTGTTTACATGCTAATCATTGTTGATACCAATCTTTTTGAAGCTCTTTAGCTTAGTGGATTGATTGTCACTGAAATTGTTCATCCACCTCATATTCACTGTGGTATAAAAGAGTTTCATTAGGAATTCTGTTGAAAGCTTTTCTGCTTTGCTAATGTTCTCTGGAAGAATTATTCTAAAGCCTTAAAGGAATACAAACATATTTTTGTATTTCTTTCTGAATTGAAATAGAAATGTGAGATAAAACTATTTACAAACTTGTTGTTTCTTTTGATATCTAATGTGAAAAACAGATAAAGAGAGCCTCAAAATATTGCAGTCTCCATTTGTAATATGCTTACAATATTAAATTGCAAATATGTTGCTGGGAAGATGTAGGATAATTAAAAAACAATGCTCCTAAAAGTATTGTTCAGGTGTTCCTCTGGCTTTTAACATACAGGTGGTCCGGGACGCTGTGCTCTCCTTTGATTCTGCTCTGAAACACCCCTCCTACACCATAGGCTGGCGTCGACTGCCAGGCTTAAAGTAGAAGTCACTGCCTCCTCATACCGCCCCCTCATAAATACGCTGTACCGCTGTAAGCTGAATCCGGTGTTCCCAGCGCTATGTACTGCAGTGTTTGCTAGCTTTACTGGAAGGAAGACAGGTCCTCTTTAGGAACAACCCCCTTACAGATGACCTCTTGGGATGTAAAACAACTTTGCCTATTAGCTTTGTTACCTATATCCAGCAGTTTATTTGCTATGCCTCTCAGATTATTTCAGATTCAAAAGCCCTGTGAATCTGGGGTTTGTTTATCTATCAGATTCCTGGGTGGGTAAGGGCAGCTTCTCCCTGCTCACAGAGGAGGAGGTCATGTGACAGAGCTCTCTCTGTGTATGTAGCAGTGCTGGATGTGTTCAGGACTGCGCATACAGATATCTTCTACACAGAATAGTGAGGTACAAGATAGTTATAATAATATTAATAATAATAATAATAATAATAATAATAATAATTCTCCCCTGTTCCCTATCAATTCCTCCATCCCAGTCTTTGATACTACAGAACTTTCTCTGCCTCTCATGCTGCCACCCCCCACCATCTTGCAGTCCACACTTTTTGCACTATGCAGATAAGCTATTAGCCCTCAGTGCTCACACAGCACAGGCTATATACTGCATTTGACTGGTTTACTTATGATTTATGCCACTTGTTATATGTTCCTTGCTCCTCCATGCTATGGAAGCTGCCAGGCTAGTCGCCATATCCCTCCTGTATGTACACTGTGTAGTGTTCAGTGGATTTACTTGTGGGAAACTAAATGGATTTTATGCAAAATTGCTTTGAGAGAGAAGACATCATGGGATCTGTGAGCAAGTGTACTGGACTCAGCTTGAGGGCATAGACAGGCATACATTAGTCTGAACACACTACATCTCTGGTAAGAAATATTTTTGTCAAACACTTTGAGAACAAAAAAATGACATAACTTTGGAAAGAAAGAGGCGAGCAGCAAAATATATGCATTGTTCAGTTTGTTTTTAAAGGGGGAATCACGTAATAAATTGGTAAAATCATTATAAATTTACAGTTATGCATTAAAGAGAATCTGTGATCCTGAAGATCATTTTTTTAAGTATGACAGGCTCCATAAGGGAGGAGGGATTTTGAAACTGAGTTAGAGCTATCCACACAACCTCTGGTATGTCACAAGACTTGCTCACAACCATGAAACGGCTGAACGTCCCCTTTCACTAGCCCCAGTGAAACAGAGACATATCAGTATTATAGCCATCAACTTCTCGTGTGATATAAGCCTGGTTCATAACGAGATTAGATCGGGTGAGGAGTCAACCTGGTAGCATGTATATAACCAAGAAACAGAGGTGGGGATTCATATATTGAGATAAAAGAAAAAGGGAGGTTAAATTTTAAATTTAATTGCCTTACGGGCACACTAGACAATACCATACACATAATAGATATATATCCTTACTGCTTTTGATGTGATGGTAAATAATTCCCCCAGGCAAAGACAATGGGCGTAAGGGGTGACTTAGTTATATTAGCTGTAGACACACCCCTTGATACACCCTGGGTGGCTCTAGAGAACATCCCACCTTGGATCAGATCCAGGACCTTGGGTGGGCTCTAGCTCCTGAATGGGAGGTCTTTGGATCAGTGTTCTGTTCAAATTAGATCCATCTAGATATCTGGATTCTGTTGAGAACAAACATAACCCACTTACTATGTCCCCATTGAGATTTCTGTATATCTCCTTTTCCAAGACTGCCAGAACAAACTGAGGCACAGGTATGCGTAAGTCTTGCTGTCCTGATTCCAGATATGCATTTGGTGTTGGGCTGAGATGGACCATAACTCCATAACTGGTATATGGAGTTCTTGGATTTATGATTCTTTGGCTGTTTGTAAAAAATGGATGGAATTCTATTAAAAGGTAAAATGCAGTTTTTCTTTCATTTTGTCTTTAAAATGGTGCAAAAATTGATCTTCAGCCCCAAGGTCTGTAACAGGTGGCTTAAGTCTGGGAGATAGTAAGGAGTGAATACTATCAAAGAGTCTTTGAGGATTATTGGAGAGAAAGGAAATTAGATTGCTGAAATAGACCTGGGTTCTGGTGATGTTTCTATGTAGTAATCTTGTTTCTGGTAATGTTATCTATCTATGTATCTATCTATGTTATAAGCTACTATCTGCTGCTGTATCTAAGTAAAATTGATTTAGGTCCTATATCTTTAAAGTAAGATTGGTTTTGGTAACATATCTATCTATGAAGGAAGCATGGTTTTGTTGCTGTATCTATGTAGTATGTTGCATTTTGGTTCTGTCCCCATGTAATACATTTTGTAAGGTTATAGTTTCTAAGACATAAGTTTTGTACCATTTAGCTACCTTTCTATTTTAAAATTTTCTTGTCCTATTTGATAATATGGTTTCATTATGACTCTGTGTATTTAATCTGTGTTTCTGCATTCTCCAGAAGTCACAATCTGAAACACCAGTGGTATGATGCAACTTAACAGACAGCTGACAATTAGATACAATGTCAGCCTCTCTGACTGTATACTTATGCTTGATAATTTAATCCTAAAAGAACTAATCCTAGAAGGCATAGGTAGTTCTGTCTCTAGCTTCCCATGTGATGTCAGGCTGAGCAATTGTGATATTCATACAGAAGTACAGAAGAAGAGAATGATCAATTGTAAAATTGAGGTGGTGTTTATTTATTTATTTATTTACCATAGATTAGATTAATTGCATGAAATTTTGTGTTATGTAAAATAAGAGAGCTAAGCAGGAGAGACAAGCTGGTCAGGGCGCAAAAAAGGGAGAAACATGTTTTCCTGGAAGTGTATCTTTATTTTATGATACTAATAAGATACAGAATAAACTACAGAATTGAAAAACCTATTCTATATATACCATTACTGCTAGTCTTACTTATATCAAAGCTTATGCATATATGAGGGTCAGACCCAGTGACTTAAGGGAGATAACTGTGTTAACCATGTGTGACATGACACCACAGGTGCTGTACTGTAACTTAAAGGCACATGCTGAATGTAGAACACTGAGCAGATGTTTTCAATGGGCTGCTGACCTCCACCTCCTCCCTCCCTGCTTGCCCTTACTTACAGAGCTCTCATTTATCCATCTAAGGATTCCAGACATATCACTATCTCCTGCTGACTTCATAAAGGGCAGCATAAATGGAGTGACAGATTCAATTTAAAAATAGTTTTATTATCTACTTTGTCCAAATAAAGGGTTACACTGTAAAGAATTTGTAGTTCTGTAATTTATAATACATTCTAACTATACTCTAAATGAATATGAGTATGTTTGAGTATTATTATTATTTTTATTATTTCTTGTTCAAACAAGACATATTAATTTTGAATAACATTGAGATTGAAATTGTTGTTAGTTGTTGCAATTAATGATTTTCAATGAAGTTGCAGTTGCAGTCAACCGTAACATGACTTTTTCCCATTTATTTCATAGTTTCTGTTGTGTGATTATCATATGAAAGTTAGGGATAGCTACATCTGTATGACACTCCATGAGGTATGATGTAGCAATGCCACTTTCCAGTTTTTTAAGTGTAACTCCTGAAATTGTATGTAAATATTGTCATTTAATTATTGATTTTTATTTTTACAATACTTTAAGTTTAAATTGTACTACAGTGTTCATTTAAGAAACACTATTTGACTATATACTAAGGGTGAATAGTAAACGTGTCCGGAACTATGTATGCTATTTGGGTAATATTATTTGCCTCCCCAGTTCAAACATGCACACTCAGTTATTCAAGGAAGTGCTATTAGACCTCCATCTTTCCTAAACTTGGACAACTGAACCACTTAATTTTGTTGGTTTTAACATCTATGTAGTGTTTCCCAACTTCAGAAGCATAAGTTAAGGTTTCTTAACAATGTTTTTAAATCAGAGACAAAATTTAGCACTAGGCAAGTCTTATGGCATACTGTACCTGCATCTCGACCAGGCACCTGTGAGGCAGGAGACAATTGTGACAGATTACACTAAAAGTGAAACATTTTTCAGAAGTTATACTACTGTAATAAGACTGCATAATTCACCTTCATGTATACAGCAGCAATAGGTATAATGTGATATCTAGTGAAAGTAAATTCACTTCAATACAATATCACTAGAAAAGATTCAGTAGTAAACTGGCACACAGATTTATAAAGGGTTATACATTTTTGCATTGTAGCCATCTTCAGTAGGTGAATATCAGCTATATGTATATCACCAGATAAGTTATTAGGTCCCACCTGCCACCTAGAACCTTCTTGGATCTCTCACTATATAAATGTTGAAATGAAGGACCCATCCACATATCTGGAATATGTTGTCACCATATTTGTAATTTAATGGGAATCGGGGAGTGATTGCAAATCACACGGACATTGATTGAATGGAACAATTTCCTGTCCCTATTTATAGTTGAATCCCACAGGGAAAGGACTGCTACTGTGCTAGAGCAATTAAGGGCACATATGACATGAGGAAATTGAGCTACCCAGTAAAACTTTGTATGAATTATTTTAACCTACATAGGAGTCTCCTTAACATCTGTCTTAGCACAAGGCAAAGTGCTGGCTAGGAAAATTCTGACAGATTCAGCTAATGTGTCCTGGAATCATTTAAAATGAGCTGTATCAGATATATAGATGCAGAACATTTTTTGTCAGTCCATTTTTAAAGGACAACTAAGCTTCAGCTTCAGGGAAATTTTGCATTTTTGCAGATGTAATTTATAATAAAACTGCAATGTGAAGTCACCTTTGGCTAACATTACTATATGTGTTCCTGCATAGGTCCAGCTGGTGGACAGCGTCTTGCAGATTAATGCTCACTGGAGAAAACTATTTTCTCTTAAAAAATAGTCAAAAGCTGTCTCCCTAGTGCTACCATCTACAATTAAGAATTCTGTAATATACAGTGAGAATAATACATTTAAATGGAAAAAAACCTAAAATTTTATGTTTCAATAAGTCAGAATTACATGTAGATGTTCCGTATGACTTAAGCTGGAATCCTTAAAAAAAGTCTTAGAGGAACCAAGGAGCCTGTCCCTTCATTTGAGAGAGGTCTATACATCTAGATCCCTACTCTTAAGCTGAAATTTTTTAAAATTTTTTTACTTTAACCCTTCAAAACTACTCATCACATCAAGCACATGGCTTCAAGGCATAAAGCATGACATTTCCTGCCCCTTCCATAATCTTTACTTTGACTAAGGAAATACACCAAATACACATCATAATGGGGGTCATTTATCTTATTTCTGTCTGTTTTGGCTATTTTTTGCTTTTTTTTCCCATCTGCATTTCTGGTAATTTATCAATCTCCCTTTTACCTTAAAAACAGGGGGCACAAATGTCTTAAGTCACTTCATAGTATCATAGTTTATATGGTTGGAAAAAGACACTTGTCCATCAAGTTCAACCAAGGAAGAACTTTATAGACCTTCTTTCAAATTTCTAAGATTCCTTAAGTATGAATACATCTGGAGTTTTTTCGTCAGGAGTTTTAGACAATTTTAAATGAAAAAACATAATTTGTGACATGTAGCATATCTGGAAAAGAAGATAAATGTGTCTTACTGAAGAAAAACAAATGTCCACCGGACATTTCAAAATGTCCCCAAAAAGGCACAAAAATTGCAATGTGACAAAAAATATCTCAAATATCTCAAATATCTCAAAAAAGACAGAAAGACAAGAAGAAAAATAAAGGTAAATAAAGAATTTGAGTCCAAATTCTGATTCTTTTACCGCTGCAAGTCTCCCTTTTGAAGTGGAGTAATCCTCACGATACTAATATACTCTTAAAATCAGGGTCATTCATTAAAGTATTAGTCCTAATGAGAACCGTGACAGCTTCTTTTTGTTTCAATTGTTAGCAAACTGAAATATATTTCTATTGTGTTCTTTAAGGATCAATATGTTATCTCTGTAAGAAGCTTTACCAGCAAAGGTACAGTCTAATGGACACCTTTTATGGTGTGATAAATGAAAAACTACTGTTCATGATAAAAAAAAAAACACTTTCTTAAATTATATATTCTGTGAAACACAGGGAAACAGAAAGAGAATGTAAAATCCACTTATGTAGTGTTTTCCCCAAAATGTCATGTTTCAGCAATATCAAAAATATCAAAAAACTTTCAACATTCATATTGCTTTTCTCCATTCTCTTTGTGTCTAAAAGGTTCCTTAGGAGACAAAGGGTGACAAAAAATTCACATGGGAAAAGCAAATATGAATGAATCTGAAAAATGAATTTGAATTTCCAGCATCAAGAAAACAGTTAGAAACCATACATTATTATCTTAATATTTTATCAGTTCTTTAATCCTTTAACAATGTGTATGATGCACAGTCGTTAAACCTGTATGATGAAGGCTTCTGGACAGAACTAATGTGCTGGTGTCTGCTGGTGCCTGTACCACCCTCCTGGCCCCAAGTGTTGGCCTTTTCCCTTTTTTAACTATAAACAAACACAATCATGTATATTTTAGGTATCCCTGCATCCCAAAATGACTATGAATATTAAAACAATAATGCTAAAATTTATTAGTGCTTGTTTACTTGAATAAAATCTACCTTAAAAGTGTGAATGTGCTTCTAATTTTAAGAGAGCAGAAAAATGATAAAATCACATTGTCATGCAGATGGTAACACTCAGAAACGTTTCCCTATTAAAAATCTGCTATGGGAAGTTACTAATAGAACTATTAATAATAGCGTTAGTGGTTATAAAACAGTATTAATAAATAAATAATTGTTTCACTATATGTTACTATAAAATTACAGAACATCAGGATAGATCCAGAGCTCTGTTGTCTGTTTTTCTAACGAATGCAAAAAGATGCATGATCCAGTGTCAGAGCCGACTCATTGGAGGGACAAAAGTAAGACCACTGAATATCTTCCTTTAGTCAACTGTAAGCATCATGTCAGTCAAGACTGCAGACTAAAAGGTTTATAATAACCAGTATGGCATTATTCTAGGATGACCACATCTAGTAGGCCCTTGGAAGGAGTCTTCTTGAGGGCCACCTTTCAGCTTTTCTTTTTTTTTTGCAGCTCCCAAATCTATTAGTAGAGGTTTACTCAGGGACACTGGATATTGGACACCAAATTTAAACAATGAAATTGATGTGGTATAACATGTCTATATACACACCACATAGTCCATCATTATGGGCATAATATTTTTCAAGCTCTTATGAAATCTGATTGTTTACTCTTTATTAAATTAGATAAATAGGTTCATGCACTGGCTAATGGTCAGGTGTTGGGAGCTGGCTAACAACTAATATGTCTACATGGATGTTATCCTGAATTAGTGGGATCAATTATCAAAGGGCAAGATCAATTCTCCTAGCAGTATGCTCATATTGTTTGAATGAGATGCTACTGCTGAGTTTGAATCCTAAGGGAAATTTTTAATATATGTTTTCTCATTTCTCTGGTCTGCTTACCATTAATTATTTATTTCTTATGATCATCCATGGCCGTAGATCACAGTTTCACAAATAATTTAATGCTCACAATACCACTAAATGTTTGAAGAGAGTTCCATTATACATAGACAGGGCTGATGATTGGGTTACATATGGGAACCAGACAGCAAGCTAATAAGAGGGACATGGCCATATTTCCTTTATACTATATTTCCTTTATACTATGTAATCATTTTACATCAATTATTGTAATCGCCATGAAATTCCGCAGTTCTTTACATTTGGACCGCACAGTAAAAACACAATGGGGCTCATTTACTAAGGGTCCGCGGACCGCACAAACGTTGGATATTCCGACAATTACTGCTTTGCGCCGCATTTAAAAGGAAATTGTGGCGCACGCGCCGGGTTTCATGTGAGACTAATCGGGGGGCGGGTTTCTGACGGATTCGAACTGAGCGCGGGATTTAATATTTGAATTTGAGACGCAAACCATGCACTTACATGCGACACAAACAGGAAATCGGGTGCATGATCTTAGTGAATCACACTGGAGTCCATGATCGTCGGACAACGCACAGCAGGGATCGCGCAAGGAACGGGTAAGTAAATGTGCCCCAATGTGTAAGAGAAAAGTAAAACTATTAGTTTATAAATTTCATCCCAATACATTGAACAGAATATTAAATTAGTGTAGCTTATTTTGTACTTGTGTGAACAAAGGTTTTTGCCTTCTTCACTTCATTGAATGCTGTGGCTTTCTCTATTTTTGAATGGGAGTGCCAGGCATAGTTGAGCACAGTGCTCAGCAATCTCTGACACTCTCATGCTATTGAAAGAAGTGGCAGGACAAATGCTCGACCTGATGCTCTAAGAGTGAAAGCGGGACCCCCTTTCCCCAGATCTCTGGGTGTCCATTATGGTGATAGTTGAGAGCTAGCAGTCAGACCCTAAAAGGGGATCTGGATTATATTAAAAGTGAACTCCTTTATGGAGCCAAGTAATATTACAACTGCAGTAATTAGCTTTTAGTCAAGATCACACATGAAATTTTTTGGTGGTCCATTTTCACCTTATTTTTAAAAAACAATCGTCAAAAAACATAAAGGCAAACACTGATTTTATCTTAACCTAATTCTTTCAGCTGAAAAGTTTCCTTCAAGTCTGAAGGTAAAGTCGAATTTTCCAGAATTCATGAATTTAAGCAGAATTAATTCTTTGTTCACACTACCAGCTTGTTTTTGACACCTTTTTTTGCCACTTGCAATGTATATTAATACGTGATTGTACTAGTAAGAAAAAGCTGTCTGCTGTCTTCACAGCTGTTCCAATGTGCCATTGTGCGTTGTCATCACCTGCCTACACTTAATTAATAAGCATCTGTTTCATCCTTGTATTTACATAAGCTAGCAAATGTAAGCCTGTTTTCTTTATTTAAACCTATGATAAGGCGGCTATGTTTTCACCCTGTTGTTTCACACTTGTTATTATGGGACTTCATTAGTGTTTCCCTGACATCTATGGGCAAGGCATTGCTCCATAGGGGGGCACTCAGATCATTAGCCCGTTTAAAAGGGTTAAATGCAAGAAAGTACAACTTCTAGATACAGTAAATAAATACACAAATACACCACATATAACTTTCACTTTAGTAATATGATAAATGTTATATGCAGCTGAACCTCTGTAAGGATTTATTTTGAGCCAGTTGAGCGGTTTTCGTACATCTGCGGGAAAAAAATCCAGAGTCCCCTGCTATGTGATCAACATTCACTTGCTATCAAGTGACATTTTGAATAGAAGCGATACAGTGCCTAAAGTCTAGACTGTATCTAGTCACAAAGGACTGTAAAGAAGAATGATTTTACATTGTTACTAAAGGGAAAAGGACACACAGGGAAATGGATAAGAAAGGAAAATGGATTAAAAGATCAGTTGACTGTCCACTGTCCATAAAAAAATAATATTTTTGTTAGAAAAAAGTTACCTCCACCATTAAGATAGAAGAGATGGATCTTACAATGAATTCCAAAACGTAACAATTCTGATATTGATGCTTTGTAGTTTGGTTCCCTTACAGGTATTCTGGCTTGTTTTTGTGTTTTTGTTCATAATGTGTTGTACTTTTGTACTAATAACCAACCTGTTAAAGGAAACCTACCACCATAAATATATATATATATATATATATATATATATATATATATATATATAGTAGTTTATCCAATGGAACATTCCTTCTGCTCCCCCCATCCCTAAACTGTATCTGACTAGTCCACATAACTAGCTGATTTTATTAAAAATGTTATGTTTGTGTTATGTAAATAGCCTTGAGAGGCTACTGGAAGCTAAGCACTGGAAGCTAAGGCTACCACATGCCCTAGTAGCCTCTTAACTGCCAACTCTATTTTAGCTTTTAAATTAAACAGTATTAAATAAGAATTCTAGAAGACATGGTGCAAACAGACAAAAACAAAAACCATCAAAAGTCCTTTTAAATTAGTGGATATTTAATGAATCTGTTAGACATATGCAATTAATAAAAATATAAGATTTGTCTGAAGGAAATCAGAAAAAGTTCTGTTTCGAGAAATAGATTGGCTCATCGCTACTAGGGACCATGGCTTAGCTGAAAATGTAGAGCTTTTCCACACATGACATCATTAGGGCAGATGCACTGCACCTGCTTTTATTCGGAGTAGTTTACACCCGAACAATGCTCTGACATTTTGCCAAAATAACCAAATATTTGGGATACTCTTTTTCCTGCAAAGCCATGCCACTTTTAAAAAGGTCATGTGAGAGCTTAAAACAACATTTTATTTTGAACAACCTTCAAAGATGCTTTTCACAACATTCTGTCCCCCGTTTTTGAATGGAATGTGCTTTAGGGTGCATCCTGTTTAAAACTGCCATCATTTGGAGTCCTTGAAAGAATTTTGTATGCGATAAATATGCTGCAAATTAAAATTACTGCCTATATTTGATCGAAAACACAACAATCTTTTTCTTACAATTTCAAGCATTTCCTTTGTTTTCAAATTTTTATATCAGTAGCATGACCTTTTGACCAAATGAAATACTTCAATTAATCAATCTAGCTTGTTTGTTCCACTTATGAACTTTTTGATGAATAAAAGGCAGTCATGCAAATCTTAATTTGTAAAACTCATTTGAATAATGATCATTTAACGTTATATATTTGTTTTCTTCAATATTGCAGCCAATACAAATCAACACATAATTTTCTGTGGAGAAAAAAATCAACAATGAATAATAATTGAATTTGCTTCTTTGAGCATTTAATACAAATGTGACAAATGATTCCATTTGAGGATTAGATGATTTGATTAATATTGGTTGTATATATTTATTATAGTACCTTATCTTCTGGCCTGATACTAGTTATATCACACACATGTATTTGTAATAATGTATAAACATAAAAACATTTTGTAACATCTATGGCCACTAAGGGCAGAATATGCACTACCAGCTGTCATTTTCTACTTAGTTTGTATTCTGACCTGTACTAGTCTAAATTTCTGATTTCTACTAAACTTGTTTGTCTCCTATTGACTTTGTACTGGGCTGCAGACAGTTAAAAGGGTCCACGTTCAGCAAAAATTTGATATGGTTTGTGTAGTTATCCAATTTTCTAATAAACTTTCTGTACCAATTCCTCACAGTTTTCTAGATCTCTGCTTGCTGTCCTGCTATAGAAAGCTTCTATGTTTACTTCCAGTGTTTAGAAATCTGTCCATGTGATGTGATGGAGGTGCAGGTACCATGGATTACAAATTCCTTATAATGATGAGAAGGTATCTGTCCTAGTTTCCTCAATTCTCACAGGCAACATAAATAGATTAATCCTTTCCTTAACCGCTGTAAAGGACAGAACAGGTGTTTTCCATTTTAGTGCTATGTGAATTCTGGTCACCAGGGCTATGACGTGCATCGGGCGATGAGCCTTCCTCTTGACTTTTGCTGGCATGTCTCCCAGAAGCAGTATTGCTGGGGTCACTGGTGTGGTATTACCTAATAGAGAGCAGATAAAGGTTTTAACATTGTCCCACAATGAGGCAATGCCACCAAGTATGGGCCATATCAGCCAGGGTGTTGCAGCTCCGAAAACAGCTATTGGGTAGGTGGGGGTACCTACTGGGATTCAAAAGAAATCCATATAGGAGTGGCAATAGTAGCAAATTGGGCAACTTGAGTTGCTTTGTAAAGGAGGGAAAAAGAGGCCATGTTTGAACATGGTGATAAGTGCTATATGCAGCGTTTATTGTTCCATACAAATTTAGAGATGTGAGAGTGGATAAGAGAGTGTTATGACAGGGACATGAATAGGTAGTGATTGAAAAAGGTATAAAAACCTTGGTAGGGTCACCATTTTTATTGTGTGAATATGACCCAGACAGGAAAGATAGAGTTTGGATCAGTTATTTAAATCTGTTTGGAATTGTTGTATTAATGGGTTGTAATGCCAGCAGTAAGCGACAATTTTTAATAGAGGATGACCTTGAAAATGTGGAGATAACGGCCTGCAAGTAAAGTGAAAAGTATACTAGGATTACTATACTAAGTATACTATACTATACCAAGATAAAAATTGGGAAATTCAATATGATGATGTTATATGATTTGGAAGTTTCTGATGGATTAATTGGTTACATTTGATTAGGGACCCCTATGGAGTCATGTTAAGGCAAACCGAAAACATACTTCTTCTTTGTGCAACATCAAGTGAGGAAACAGGCATATATATATTTTTATATAGTCTTTTTAAACTTTTAAACTTTCAGTTTGTTTCAACTCTAGCTTCTTTTTGGGTATACCGGTGCAAAGGAAATTTTGATATAGGTCTTCCCCAATTCAGATGCTAATCGATAATGCCAATCAACATTGCTCTGATCGGCATTCCATGAAAAAGTTAGTCATTAAGGTTTGTACATGATCCACAAAAATATTCACTATGCTGAAACAGACTTATAGAACCCGTTTGGCGATCCCCGTCAGCTCCATAGAGATTAATGGAGCAGAATGGTCATGCGCTTCCATCTGCTTCATTACTCTGATGCAGCAACAAGGGCTCCGGTGGAGGTACGTCGGACCCATGGTTTGCGTGATCTGTGGGGGTCTCATCACTGAGATGCCCACTGATCAACAAGTTAGGCCCTATTCTTTATATAGGACCTAACTTCTGATTGTGGGAAAACCCTTATGGGAACACTGCCTATGGGAACCTGTAATTAGGTAAAAATCCAGATGACAGGTTCCCTTTACTGTGATGTAATCACTAGGATATGGTTCATAGTTATAATATCTCTTCCTATAAAAATTTCTGAAAAGTCTTCTTAAAGAAAGAAATTGTTAATATTGAATAGATACGTTGTAAGTCTGCAAGACAGACTAAATGTTTATATTGTGGGTCTCAGCAAACAAAAAATTAAACTTCTTATTTTTTTATATTTTGCCAAATAGACAATGTTTCAGATTTATTACTCTAATGTAAGGTTCTGTATCAAAGTGAACAACAATATCTAACAATTTTGTTTTTACATTAGGTACAGAGAATTGAGGGAACACTTAAAAAATATGTAACTTTAGAGCCTAAATACTAAATATGTCCCAGGTCCCCTGACTATAATGTTTTATTTATAGCACTGTTCTTCTTATATTGGGAAGAGACACCGTTTGGGCCCTAAATGACTCCTGGGCCCGAATTGTTCTAATGACTAGACAGCATTGAGTTCACATGTCTAAATTCTTAAACATGCTAAGCATTATATTTTAAGATGTGCACAATAGTTCCTACATATACCATAAATCTACAGAAAAAAATGTCCAAAGCAGAGCATGTTTTATAGTATAAGGGACAAAGAACAACGTATATAAAGGAAAGACATCAATAAAACATTGCAGGCCATCAAAACGGCAATTTCTTTGCAACAACATCTTCTGTACTGACTTGTTTGCCAAGCCACAGACATTGGTTCAGCTATGTTGTTTGGTTAATTGATTTCCTTTTCTTTTTGTTTGAGAGGATTAGGATGCCCTTTAATTGTGTGTTTCTTTACTAAGCCTATTCTGAAGCTTTTCTGGTATCTTTATGTTTATATCACTGCTCAATCTTGATATGACATTCTATTTTGTCTCTCTTAAGCTTAGGGCTCAACATATCTCTGAATATCTGTAATGTTAATTGTCAACTGAGGTATTCACATTTCACATTTAACTTGAATTTGGTAATTGGGGACAAGTGTCAATAAATGTTAACATTATAAATACTATGAATGCTAAATATATCATGTATCATTCTCTTTGATATACAATAAAACAATACAAAAATATACATATTATTATACTCACACATTTGTACATTCACACGTTTGTATACACATATATACACTCACACATATGCATGTGTGTATATACTGCCTATATACATCACATATACACATTCAGATATTTATACACTCATAGACACTTATGCATGTAATCACATTTAGTCTTCTTATCCCAGGTCTCAATTGAGGTGTGAAACTCCTAGTCCTGCTGTCCCCTCCCCGAATATTTCTTATGTACTGTATTGTACTGTGTAAGATGCACACTGTTCTAAACATATTATGCTGTACAATATTCTGCATAGTATGTATATAATAATCTATTCTTTTATGCGGCAAGTCAGGTGGCAAGACCCCCTTACACGTTGGGTCCCGTAGCAGTTGCTATGGCTGCTATCCCTGTAGTTATACACCTGTCCATAAGGCTGGTAACAATTGCCTTATAGGAAATATTTCTTTACCAGCAACAAATATGGTCGTCAGAATAACTCCCTGGGACACCCCATTAACACATTTTTTCATTCACAGATTATACATTTTGCTCTCCAGAAAGACCAGGTCTTTCTTGAATATGCAGAAAGTATCAGTCATCACAGTGTCCTGCAGCAGAGAGCTCCACAGTCTCCCTGCTCATAGAGTTAAGAATCGGTGTTTCTGGCAATGGCTGAACCATGCTCAAAATGTAATTTTTAAAATTACCTATTTAGTCTTTTTTTTGTTTGTTTACAAGGACACTAGTTTATGCCTTTAAGGTCCTTTCTTATCTACTAAAAAGTAACCATACTGGAGTTTAGAGTATTTGTAGTCCCTATAAAAAAGTTTTTAAAAGATACTTGAAAATTAATTATGTTGTGGTCAATATTGTCCAGGTGACCCCCAAACTGGTTCTTTTGAAATCCTGTAGAATGTATTGCATAGGTTTAAAGGGAAACTGTCAACGGAAACGACCTAAACTGATAGCATTTTACCATGTATAGAAACACTTTCTAGATCTGTATGGTATAATCCAGGAAATCAGATGTAATTTGGTTATATAATGTCACAGGCGTGGTTAGCTCTGCACTGAATTCAAGTCTCCTGGCCTCAGAATACCCTCTTCATTGCATCCAGTGGTCATCAGAAGTCTGGTGCATGATGTCACATGACATCACTGCAAAGGGACTGTTTAGAGGTGGATGGAGCCTGACTTCATTGTTAAATAGAACCTGGTTTTACACCACTAAACTAAAATCCTTTTAGGTAGGGGGATGAAATGTCCTTTCTAGAATTCCCTCTTTTATATAAAATCTCATCCATATTCCTATTAATAAATCTCCCCGAAAGTCAGAAAAATAAGACTCTTCTCACCTAATTTTTTTCTTTACTGGATTGAATTGTAGCTTCCTGTGCACACAAGCTGTTTTTGTCTCTCCATACATATTATAGATAAATCAATGGAAAGCCCCATAATGTACATGTGCCTGAAGTACAGACAGAAAAGGTTACATTTATATTTTCAGCATCCACAGTACATTTAGCTTTTACTTTGAATTCCGCCAGTAAACAAAAGTAAAAGATAGATAAAAATTCAGAGTCCTCCATTATTTTTATTGGCTAGCTAAAAAGTTTGACAACAATTGTAAGCTTTCAAAACTACTCAGATCTCTTCATCTGGCATTGTGTAACACATTTGGATAAAACACATTTTTATCTTTTTGAGTATAAAAATGTATTTAATTCTGATTTATAATATGATGCCAGAGGAAAACTGGCAGTATTCAAAGTAAAGGCTAAAAAAACTGCAGTAAACAAGAAATTACCTAGTTCTCTGCCTAAGAAACCACACATAGCTGTTACTGTTAGCTGTTATTCCAATCTTTATGTTAGAACAAGAAGCCACTTTATACATTTTTCCTTGTGGATTGACTGCATGGAGGATGTGATTGGTTAAAGTTTCTGCCTATGATGAAAGCTGGTTGCTAATAGCAATGGGTAAGCAAAAATGCATCTTAATCAATATGTTGTTCATCAGGTCAACTTCTTTTTGAAATATATCTGGCGATTGCGAAAAAATTGTAGAGCAATAGCATAGGAAACAGCAGTGCATGAGGCCTGCGATGCTTCAGGGTTGCAAACATGGGTGTCACTGGTGTGTGTTCATACCGGCTCTAAAATTTGCAGCCCAATCAGTCGGTTTCTGCATAAGATTGTGGATCACACACAGCCTCACTCTAAGATTGTGTGCATGAAGCCTTAGTTGGATAATACATAGAAGGAATCACAATAAAAAATCGAACTCGATTTTCAAAAATAGTTTGACAGCATTAGCTGCAATAGCTAAGTAGAGCACGTATAGTAAAGTTACGTGTCAGGAACCATAAATATTAACAAATATTGGCCCAGGTCAGACTCAAAAAAAAACACAGTGCTTAGAAAGGAACTTAGAAAAATAATGCTTAACTTCTGCACATTCTTCCACTGTAGGTATAATAGCAATGTAGATAAAATCCATTCCTGTAGAGAGAAGTGTATTTTGATTACTAAGTAACTATATGTTTGCTTACAGAACAGCACGTAGTTTAAAAAATGACTAAGGGGACCTCAAATATCTACCACTTTGCAGTATTGCTCAAAGCTGGCTCAATTCTATTCTTCAAAATACCATAGTGTGTCGGCTCAGAGTAGTGGGAACCATAAAAATAAGATCTATTATTTCAATTCCACTTCAATTTACACATTTGCAGCGCTGCATGTCAAGTGTTCCTCTGCTAATAAGAATTAAAGTTGCTTTGGTTGATACTAGGCTTTTATGTGAATTAGAGTGAAAAACTTTCAATCTGTCTTATCGCCGCAGCAGAAATGCAATTGAAGGAAATTAATATTATTAGCACTCCTGAAGGCTTCAATAGGTATAATGCACAAGCTTGTTCTCACCTAGGTGAATATGCATGTTTACTTAGGTAATATAATACTTTTAATTAACTGTGCAATTTGATATACAATCTATTTAAGCGATCGGATCCTAATGCTTTGTTTTTTAGGCTTTCACACTATGCGCATAGTCTTCAGTACATAACTTGTGATAAAACTAATTAGTGTTTCCTGTTTTAACTCAATTTACTGAAAATCTGGTTGTTAATTATAGATTTATAGTTAGAGCAAAGCTACTACTTGGAGAAAGTTTTACCATTTCGATGGAACTGCCTCTAAGCAAATGTAGCGGCATAAAAAGCAATAATACAGGCCACCCACTGCCATGGAGATATGTTATACTGCTTCCTCTCAGGATGTATAAAGATGCTGTTTTCTAATAGCTACTTGAATCCATTTGTACAGTCTTTTTTAGTTACTCCCAGTGGTAGCTGCACCAGGATCCAAGGTCTTGTCGGTGCATCCAAAGCACTACAAATGCACTATGGGTGTACTAATGCTGTAAATCAGGTATTATATTGGGTGGCAAATTTATTGTAGACATTTTAATGTTGATTGAAAAAATCCATGCGCTTCCAACTAAAACAACAAATCAACCATGTGTAAATATTACCATTGCTATGGTTTTATAATGTTGATCCAGCCCATATTAATCATGGCTTATTCCTCTTCTTCCAGTAAATTCCTTGCAAAAGCCATTCCATATTTCTAATCAGATGGCCATATTAATATTTCATAGTTGTATTTGGTCAAGTTGATGAAAATGTGCTCTGGAATCAAGTATTAGCAAGGAAATTCCTAGGAAGAAATATGACAAAAATGTGGACTATATGTTTTTCTTTTGCATGTAATTAGTCATCCTAAACTCCATGACCAGGAGACATTGTGAGGGGGTCTAGCTTGGACCTTTATAAATGGAATGAATGGCATGAAATACACACATGGAGATATTATCAGTAGCTCTGTCCACTGCCACACTGCTTCTCCACAACCAAATCTCTTTGGTCTGATTTTTGAGAGATTTTTTTAATTATTATTTTTTACTTTCTTCCCATTTCCATGCATGTATATACAGGTGATCCCCGATTTAAGAACAACCGACTTACAGATGACCCCTAGTTACAGATGTCACCAGGCTGCAATGATCAGCTGTAAGGTGTCTGTAATGAAGTTTTATTTGTAATCCTTGGTCCCATGATAGGGCATAATTGTGAAAATCTAATTGTCACAGGGACAAAAAACAATTTGGAGTTACAATTATAAAATATACCAGTTCTGACTTACATACTAAATCAACTTAAGAGCAACCCTAAAGAGCCTATCTTGTACATAACCCAGGGACTTCCTTTACGCAGCGGCCATAAGAATCGGTGGTGGCAGTGTGGTAAGCGGATCCCCACTTAACAGTTACATCTAATGTCACAAGTACACAGAGTGACAGAAAAGATGAAGGGAGAACACAGATGGGAGGTCACATAGATTGAGCTGAGAGAGACAAATAAAATAGTTGCAAGATATAAAACAACACATGTCCATCTATATGCTGTTGACATACAGTATATTGTGTTCCCCCCGTCATTCCCTGTCTTCTATTCAGCATACATCGAGTCATGATAAATGCAGTCATCATTCATCACTGTATCATACTATTTATGTTCTGCCTTTATAGTAAATGAAAAAGCAACAAATCATAGTATTATTCATATTTACCTAAGTAGGTCCGATAGCACAAGTACATGTATTTTTCTATTTTGTCCTTGCAAATGTTCACCTACTGACAGTATTCGTGACTGTTTAGCATATTCCTCTCTTCTGTCTTTGTCTAGTTACTTTGTGAATTCTGCTGATGGTGCGAAAGTAGCTGTCTCTGTATGCAGCTGCACTTACATCATCTCTTGGCATGATAAGAGGCATGGTCCAATTGGCAGAAGTCCTCTTCACTGGCATTGTCTGGTACTTCTTCCAACCCTCCCTCTTTCCTTCTATACATTTAAACAATTTGCCAACTGTGTCTGGGCTGGTTGCCAGGGTAGTGTTGAATAGATTTCCCACAAACATCTTGGAAAACATTACTTTGACAGTTTGGAGGCCAGTAATCATATGTACTCACTCTCCAGTGCAATTTGCAATGTTATATTTTTCAATCAAATGTGTGATTTTTTGTATTTCATTTATAATTTTAAGAAAACTTCCCGGCTTGGACTGTTAGCAATCTGTCTCGGGTGTCACACAGCAAGTCCAATACCGAAATGTGTTGGTTCTATTGATGTAATCTGTGTACATTTGTTATCCTAGCTATAGTCTAGTCGCTGTAGGAGAATATTATCAGTGCATGTCTCCAAGTAACGATCCTGCAGCAGCTTTAGCTCACAAGAAGCTTTATTGTGTGACATTTGAATATTGACGTACAGGAAGCTTTCTAGTCCTTACTATTTCCAGATTTTCCGTTAACTAAATGATGTGAATATCATGAGCAAAGTTGACATACATAGAGATATACATAAAGAGATAGAATAATTCTGATGGATCCAAATAATATTTTTCACCAAATGTGAATACAGTTTTTCAACATTATGTTTGAAAAATAACGAAAGGCAGTAACAAGGAAGATTAGAAATGTTGTAATATTTGTAATATCAACTACTCTAAATGCTTCTTATTCCACTTCTGCTTATGCAACCCATCAGTGTGATATGCAAATCTTATAATGGACAAATAGAATGCTGCTCGTTTTGTATACACACAGCTTATCCTTAATGGTCATCTACAATTACTGAAAAGTATTATCTTTGGCCATAAATCTATTAATTTTCTATTTTTTGGATTGATCATAAATAGGTTGAGCCTGGGTGACCACTATTCTATTAATTGGTTGTAGTCGGGGCTCTGAATGCCTCCTCCTATGTGGTTGAGATCATGCCTCAGACTTCAGGAGATCTGTTCCGTGATGTCTCTGGATGCTGGCCCATCAATTGCAGTGAAGGGGGCTTTCTGAGGAAGAGAGAGCTTGACTTAAGTCTTAAAATCTCCGCCTCCTTGACGTTATACAACTAATACACTTCAACTAATACATTTCACTTCAAAGTTGATTTTCTGGATGATGCCACCACACTGGGCCATGAAAGAAACAGGATGTGGAAGGTGTTCAGCTGCTTGGCAACATACTGTTAGTGGTTTATTAGTTCAATTTGTGCTGACAGGTTCTCTTTAAGAAACAAAGAAATCTGGGAAAAGAAGACATCACTTGGTTTGTCTTTCCATAGAATGAGTATATAATAACCCCCTAGAAGTGACAAGATGAATATTTACCTTCATGTTACTAGTTGTCTTCTTGTGTAAGATTTCAAGCACAGTAACATTATCTTTCTGTATAGTGATTCACAGTGATACTGTGACAATAAACAGAGTGCATAAATAACACAATGGAGCTTATCACTTATTCATAGGGCTGGATTTAGTATTATTCACAGCATGCTTGTACCAAGGGAAAGCAAGAAGCCTAAAGAAGACTGAACACATACATCAAATATTTTTTTCTTTCATCAGCAAAAGTTGGTGGATACTCATACAGTTAAACAATTCAGAAATGCATGGGAACAGATATCGCCAGAGCCTATAATGAAAATCCTCATCTCCCCTTGCTATAAGGGAACAGAAGAGAGATTGGACTGGATGGATCAATCAGTTAATTTCACAAAAGCGTTAGACTTGTTTACTTTAGGATTGTATAAGCCATTTTACTACTCTTTGATATAAACCATAAAACTAAGCTGTGAAATGTATTATATTGTTAGGTGCATGCCCATAGAGCTTGTGTGTTGTCATTGTACTTTCATGTGTTTAACACATCAGTATAAAAAGTGATCTTAAAGGAAACCTACCACTTAAAAGTGGTAGTTCTAAGACACAGATACATGGCACCAGCTCAGGGTGAGCTGGTGCCAGAGCATATTTTTATTAATATAATAAACCGCATAGCGCCGATTTATAAGTTATATTAAAATTTATCTTGGCGTACCGCAGTGGGGCACGGCGCACCATTTGCGCGCCCGTGTGTGCGGTGGATTCTGAAGTGCCGGAGTGCCCCTGCACAACTTTGCACTGGGAAAATGGGCGAAGTTGTACAGGCCATGTATCTGGGTCTTAGAACTACCACTTTCAAGTGGTAGCTTTCCTTTAATAACATGATTTTTTATCCTATCTGTTGATAGGAACAGATTTGGCACCTGCAGGTACAACCTAGCATACTTACCCTGCTCCAGCTCCCAGTACCCATGTTGCCACAGTACTTCCAGTCTTGTGATGCAGAAGTGATAGAGAATGAAGGGACCTGCTTTGGCCAAACTGTGGTCTCCACAAACCATGGGATGTCAAAAGTTAATGTGACCTAAAGGAGTTTTCTGTGGTATGTTAACCAGCATGATGCAGACTAGACTAGGGTTTGAATCGCTTTGTCCATTTAAAGGCAGTCCGCGGGTTATGTACAACATAATACTTTATCATTACAACATGTATACTTTATCATTGTAACCTCAGTCAAATTTATCTTTGGTCTCGTTGACTATTGGATTTTAAAAATGTTGGATTGTCATAAGAATCAGGATTAAAAATTAATCTTAATTACAGACACCTCTGATAACCAAATTACCAATATCATATTTAAATAAAGAAAAGCGGATTTCCACAAATAATTAAGGTATAAAGTACATCTTTATTAAATCAATACATTCTTAAAAACAATTTAAAAGAGCACAAAAAAAGTGCTTCAAACAACCATAAAGACCCCAAAATCCAGTAATGAAAAAATTACATTAAGGTAAGCTAAATAGTTCACATTTAGTATAACCACATAGACTATGCAATAATTGTAGGTAGTAAATTTACAGGTGTAATAAAATTACAATTTATACATGACCACAAATGCGACCATAATTCCCTCAGTGTTTACAAGATCTAAATTTTGGATAATGGGGGCAGAAAGCAATCTCCATTTGACCTGCCCAGGTATATTTATCAAATTACCAATATCCAGAGGTACGTTTGCTACTAGAGGTTGTCTGTAAGTCTGGTGTTCTTAAGTAAGGGACCACCTGAAACTGTTACCAGCATTTACATGGCAAGGAACCCACAGGTAAGGAACCCACATTTAGGCCTATATACATGTAAACAACCTAAAAAGAGTAATTTTTTAATGACTTTTATATCTTTAACTGCCTGTATATCCAGTTCAATAACCAACATAACCACAATTATGATGAACTTTGAAAGATGAGATTCGTATAGTACTAAGTGACATAGACCCTAAGATCTGAAGGCATCTGAAGTGATTCTTCCACTCCACCCTCTCAGGCAAAAGGTTATTCTCTTCAGTTATTGTTTGTAAGACATTGGGGAATATTTTCCCAGAATGAGTTTTTAACATTAATGAGGAGTTGTAATAAAGATTAATTTATACCCTCAATGTGAATACGGATAGTTTAGTGGTGAGAAAGCTTGTAATAAGTTCACTTTAACCTTTGATGGAAAGATTGGTGTAAATACCAATGTGTACACAAAGGGACACATTTACTAAAGCCCTGCGCCAGTTTTCTTTGCACGTTCTTTTATGTGCAAACTGCTTGCACATGTATTTACTAAGTGTCTGAGCCACCTTTATGCTGAACATGTCTCATTTGTGTTGCGCTGCATTATACCCGATGCTACACAAATTTTTACACATAAAGGTTTAAAAAGAATTTGTGAGGATTTGAAAAGATTTGTTTTCTCTTCTATTTCCTTCATCATTGGTCCCTATTATATGCACTAAGAGACACAGATTGTCAGGTGTTAAATGGGAAGGGACAAACCAAAACTCTTCCTCCAACCATAGCAGTTCCATATCGGCTTATATCATTGAGGCTCTTGTAGAGGGAGTAGTTTGTCCCATGTTTATAGCTTTGTACTCAATGCTCTTGAGATTGGAATAACCGTATGAGTTAATTTTCTCTATCCATATAGATGTTTATTAAGTTTTAAATTGCAATGATTAGTATTATTTTTAGGTTTTTCTCTTAACATTATAATTGAGCAGTAATGTTGTGTACGAAAGGCTTTATTTATTCTTAAGAGATTGTTTTTCCCTTTTTCATCACATGAGATGCTAATCTCTCAGAACAGTACTTTTTAATGATGTACATGTAATTTACACTTTCTCAAAATATAAATATATTTGACGTTCAAAGTTATAAAAAGAATGTGTTTAGTGTTTTGAAATGGTGCATGGTTTTGAGTCATCACATGTAATTTATCATTATGTGAAATGGGGTTTCAACATAATCTTTTCATTTTAGTTAATCTTTTCCCAAAACAGATACATCGGGGCTTATTTACTACGGTCCCGCGGACCCATTTTCGTCGGGTTTTCCGTCGTTTTCGGGGATCGCGCCGTGCATTGAGTTGCATGCGGCGGATTTCACATGACACAAATCAGGGGTGGGCTGACGGACGATCCAACGGATTCAGACAACGCACGGTATTTAACATTTAATATTGTGTCGCAAGCCAAGCACTTACATGCACCGGGAAGAAGAAGGTGAACTCCGGCGGACCTGAGTGGGGAAGCGACACATGCAGGATCGCGGGTGCACAATCTTTGTGAATCGCGGAAGCTGTCCAGGATCGTCGGAAAATGCACCTCAGGGATCTCACAGGGACCGGGTAAGTAAATGTGCCCTATTTGTAGATATGCATGTTTGACACTACCCAAGTATAGTTTCTTACTAAAGGTAAAGATATGTACTTCAATACAATGTCACAACACTATTTCATGAAATACTTATAAGGCTGAATCCAGTTCACTTAATGAAAGTGAATTGGAGAATGTGTTATATGGTAACACAGACTATTCTAAATATGCTGTGTTATAGCCTTTTTTGTTTTCTGCTATCTCAGATTATACATATTACAGGCCTACTGAAAAAGGAGAGGCGTAAAAACATAGAATTAAAACTTTTCTGTTATCTCTGAAATGGATAATTTACAATGGTCCTCACAAGATTATGAATTTATTTTGCCATAATTGTCTCATTAGAAAGTCAGGCCATTGGGACTTTCACTAATCCCAAGGACCTGGGTGTCTCTTGGAGCATATGTGGAGGATTAGGAAACAACCCCCACAATTCACACGCTACAAAGTGTGTAATGTTCTATTCTTGTGAGACTATGTGCTATGCTACAAACATAAATGGAAGATATAGTGCACACTAATAAAATTCAGTGGACCTTGATGAAAATTCAAGGATACCTTTTTTTTTTTCTTAATTTTAAGCAGCATATTACAGAAGCTGAAATTCGGCCTATACATCCTGTGAAGAATGACTACCTATCTACATATTTGGTGATTGATGTTTTCACTAATATAGAAGAGATTGTCCTTCTTCACCTTTATATCCCCTTTTACATGACATGTAATGTGAAAAGACAGGTTGAGAAGATTTACTAGTCCTGACTACTTATGCTAGCGACTTGATCTCTGCACTGTAATTTAGCAAAATGTGAACAAATGTATTGCGCTTGTACAAGATTTATGACGCTGCAAGCTATATCCCTCATGCTGCTGTTAACTAATTTGTGGTCAAAGCTAAGAGCTAAAGGGCTTGCATGGACCATCCTGCCACCCTTAAATCATTTCTCTAGTGAGTAAGTAAGAAATCAGGATTCTGATTCCTTTTGAAATATGTTTGTTATTTTTATCCACTGCAGTCGTGGAGGGAAGAAGAGCAATTCTGTTTACTCCCAGGTGGCTAAAATTTGATTTGAACTCACAGCAGAGTTTAAGCTGATGAATAGCTTTTTATTGAACATGAATAAATTGAGAAATTCAGATTAGTCAGCCACTTTTCCATCATAATTTAGCCTCCAAAGAAGATGCATTTAGAAAAAAAAAAATAATAATATAAAAGAAACATTTTCATAATTGATGAATGATACACTACTTGGTCCCTTGCAGTGTTAATAAAACAATGGAGGATTGAGGATACTATTATAACAACTTGTTTTATCTTCTTCTGTGATATAAGACCCAACTTTAATTGCATTTTACCATATCTTTATATATGGCTAGTAATTCTAACTGTGGAATACAAAATTGTTGCTTTTCCAAGAAGGAGAGAAAGGAAATATCTCCCTAAATGTGTATTATCAGCATTTTTTTAAAATTAAATATAATTATGATATTAGTGCGATCCAGTATATAATAATGCATTTTTAAAATTACATTGTGTTCTCAGAAACTATAATATGCATGGGATACTCCAGAATCATAAGATGTCTGGAGCTTCTTGAAGGGAACCTATCAGCAAGGTAATTTTTACATGGTGACAGTTTCCAAAAGCCTCTGGAATTTTGATTTAAAAATACCTTTGTTTTGCATCTGAATAATTCCAGTGTTTTTTCATTGTTTCTTTACCATTACCTGACTACCTTTCAGCAATGTATGGTGAGTCCCATGGGGGCAGTTCATATGAGAATTGCTTGTGGCAGTGAGCTGGTGTAAGGAAGGGGGCACAGGAGAGAGGATTATGGAGGGGAGAACAATGAGAAACGTTAAGGGAGGAAAAGATGATTTGTGCCATTGGAACTGGCCCCCAACTTTGACTCAGCACACAATACTGGCAGGGAGCCAGGTAATGTTCAAAAACTATTAAAAAGCACTGGAATTATTCAGACACCTGACTCCTTTTCAGCAGTGTATGGTGACTCCTGGGGATATGTTAATATGAGAACTGCTTGTGGTAGTGAGCTGATGTAAGGAGGAGGGGGGACGAAGGAGGGAGTGGGAAAGCAATGTATATGGACAAGGAGAAATTGAGGAGCAGACTGTTTTTGCCATTTCAACTGCCCCCCACCTGGACTCACCACACACTTCTGGCAGGAAGTCAGGTAATATTAAAAAATATTTTAAAAGCGCAGGAATTATTCAGATACATGGCAAAGGCATATTTGAAATCAACATCTTTCTGATGACATATTCCCTTTAACAATACTTCTGCATCTCACAGAAGCTAAATATTTTTTTTTTTATAAACTTGTGAAAAATACCTTTCTTAGTAAATCAGCCCCTATATTTTACACCGACGAGAAGTTGCTTTTAAAACAGGTATCTTGTAGTAAATGGTAAGAAAGAATTGTGTTGATGTGAACCTAGACTAATTTCCCATTACCACAAGTTTTGTCTATTTTGATTTGGAATAAAAAACAGATACAGGAAGTCCCTGGGTTAAGTACAAGATAAGTTCTGTAGGCTTGTTCTTAAGTTGAATTTGTATGCAAGTCAAAACTGTATATTTTATAATGGTAGCTCCAGGCAAATATTTTTTGGTCTTTGTGACAAATGGATTTGACAAATGTTGGGTTGTCATAAGAACCAGGATTTACAGTAAGGCTTAATTGCAGACAACTTTGATAACTATTATAGCTCTTTATTGTACTCTAAAGTACAGTAAATTACCAATATCCAGAGGTCTGTTTGTAATTTGGGGTCGTCTGTTCTTAAGTAGGGGACTGCCTGTACTTTAAACCCTTCCAGTTATAAACTGTTCCAATCAACTACCATTCATCTTCTTTTGAGCATTAGATAAATGTGAACTGGGCCTGAGTCCAACAAACCTCAAAGACCACTTATATGGCTGACAGCTTATATAGCCTAAGAATCCACACCCTGCATAGAAAATTAGCCAATGTGTCAGTTGTACAGTTACACAAAGCATACTATAACCAGGTAACAAAGTATAGAATAGTATAGCTATTCATTGACACTTCTAAAAATCAGCAAAAGCATGGAAATGTATTAATTAGATTTCAACTAATATAAAAGAGATTATAATTTGTGTTCTATATTAAAGAAAATAAAGATGAAAATCATATTTAAAAGTATAGGAGTAGAAAACAGTAAAGCATAAATTGAATATCTTTGCTTGAGGAACAGACGACTATGACATGATTAATAAAATTGAACCCTCCAATGCCACAATGTTAATGTTCTTATAAATGTGCCATAAGGTTCACTCTCAATTATATTTTTTGATGGATCAATTAATTAAGTCTGCTTTTACTAATACTGAGCAAAGTCAAGAAGCAAACTGTTAATAAAATTGACATTTGAAACAGCTCAATGCTAGAGACATGCATAAATTAGCTAAAATCATGCAGGTTGTGACCTGTGACCCTGGGAGCTATTGCTATGGTAACCAATTACCTAGGACACTTCATTCATAAACAGTAAAATACATTTCCAACAAGTTATGCTGTGGTTACTTCATTGGAATAAATTATGTTTTTCTGACCATGCTCTAACATGATCAAACATACTGTATATACTCGAATGTAAGCCGACCCAAGTATAAGCCGAGGCCCCTAATTTTACCACAAAAACCTGGTAAAACCTATATTTTTTTTACTCGAGTATAAGCCGAGTTTGGTTTTCCGCACATTTTTTGTGCTGAAAAACTAGGCTTATATTTGAGTATATCTGGTACATGTATCATTTAAACGAAGTATTGCCATGGCAGTCAGGAGCTTCTCCATGGTTCAAATGGCATAGAATGATCTGATTACACCCTTATAATAAACAAACATGTATTCAAACATAATAAAACCTATAGAAATTTGGTATATACATGATTGTATTTACCCTAAGAACAAAGGGGATGTATAATTTTGACCACATTGTGAAAGACATGAAAAATAAATCTCTTTAATGAAACATTGCACTTTTTAAAATGTATTGTACTACATTTTTTTTCAAATTTCCCAGTACATTGCAATAAGTGTTAAATGATAGGGATCACAAAAATTTTCAGCCAGGTGTACAATTATTATGAGTGTGTGATTTTGTGCTAGATATCCTGAAAAGTCAGAGCCTTGTAGTATATCCGGCTAAATGTGGACTGGCAGGTGGAACACAATAACTGGAGTGTGTGCACGTCCTGCATGGCAAAATATGCTTCTAGTAAAGTATCTGGTTTTGCTGTATAACATTGATGTGCATTGTAGCCCTTGGATATGATTTATCCACAATTAGTACTTGCTGCCATTAGAGTAGGGTAAATGTGATGGAAATGCTTTACAAAGGCCATCTCAGCACATTTTGGTAATGTTCCCTTAAAAAACCTCTAGATAATTAATTTCAATTAATATTCTATTACTATGATATCAGCTATAGAAATAAAGAAAATATTTGTATGACATTAACTATTTCACTATATATCATAGCATAAGGATCAAAAAGATAATAATCAACTAACATATTTATGGGTTTTAATATAAATTCAATATTTTCAATATCTTTGAGGTTTTATTATACAGAAACATTGTAATGTATCTCAACCAGCGCTCAAAAAACCCTTAGGTCTGAAAATATTTTCATTGAAATAGATCCATCAGTGCTCTCACCAGAACAACTCCTGATATTAGATCCTGAAATAAAAGTACTGCATCAGCAGGCATTGGGGAAATGTTTCTTCAATATGCCACGTTTTATGGTTCAGACAGTGAAAATACATAAAAGAGATCCATATGAACACCAACTGTGTTTTGCCATACATTTAATAGGTTTTGAAACTGGAGTAATAGATATGTTCAAGATATAAGGATGTCTAAAGATTTATGTGGAGCTATTGGCTGTGAAGGTGAATTAGAAAAGAAGCTATATATATGCCAACAATGTAAGAAGAGGTTAAATCATGGATGAATAAGGAAACTTTGGTGTTTGCATGGCTTTTCATGATGTAAAATGGTTATAGCAAGGGGGTAGAAAAGTTTTGAAAGGGGTTAATGTTATATGGAAGCTTAAACAGGTTGGCAAGATATTTTTTTTTCAAAAATCTGCTCACCAATGCCTCATTACAGATGAAGGTATACCTTCTCCATTAGTACCTCAGCTACCATTAAACTTCTGGCTCACACCATGCTGAGTAGAAGGCTCAGGACTAATGTACTATTAAAACATAGTTCCCTGGTGATCTTGACCCAGTGGGACCCCCATATCAACATTTCCATCAAATTGAATTTGACAATAGACTCAATTACTCCATGAGGTCTACTCTTTAACTTTCTTTAGAGATAGCTATCCTGAATTTTGCAGTAGAAATAAACCACATGCAATCTAAGATATGGATTCTAAGTCATGGATTTATCTACTATTTTACCTGCTGTATTGCTTCCAAGCAGACTCTAGTATGTCACCATATTGCATTTAAGTAAAAAAATGAAATTTCTTAACACCTCTGAGTCTTCCAATGTTCTCATACACGTGTTCTCATACCAAACAAACCTTAACATGTGTTTGAAAGTCTTGATAGCATATTGTAATGCAGTGAAGGAACAATTAGGATGGACTGGAAGGACAGACAAAAATAGTGAGCCTAAAATCATTTCCCAGCTGTCCATACCTAATTGCCTTTCCTAAACAGTAGGTGACAACTGGTCGACATTCCCTTTCCACGCCAAAGTGCAAGCACAAAAACAAAGACTTATCAATATCATAGTAGAATAGTTGACAGATATGGGTCAGAACCAAGAGGAAAATGCAGTACAATACAGATAAGAAGTAAACAGGCAAAAGGTAAAGGGATCCAAAATGATGTAGCCTAGATAAAAGCTAGCCAGCTCCAAATAAGACTTATAGCAAGCACAGGTAAAATGGGAGGCAAACCTTAAATGAGATTTTAGGGTTCCAGTCCACACTGGACTGATATTAATTGGACCAGAAAGGGAGAAGTGTACATGGAGGAATAACATGTCCATTTCAGCTAACTTAACTGATAGCACCCACACCAAAATCAACTGTAGACAGATATGTATGGGGTAGAATTCAATGACGTCAGTCAGGAATGAAGTAAAGGAGTATCCAGTCGACTAAGAACAGAATATAACCTAAGAACAGAATCACAATCTTCATTGCATACCCAAACCTTATGGAAAGAGGATGGTGCTGAATCTCGAATGGGCACAAATGTTACAAATGTTCATTCACAGCCATAATGTAATATACTGTACAGGAGGTCTATATCCCCCTCTTCATTCCCAAGTTAGGATTTCTCACTACAGCTCTTCTCACATACAAAGAATTTAAGATAAGAAGGAAGAAATCAAAAATGTATATATCATGGGGTTTTACATACAGAATTTTAGCACTTTTATACTTTAAAGTTAAATTTAGTATTAAACTAGGGGATTATCATGGCTGCTAAAGGTTAAGTCAGTAACTGAAACATTTTAAACATAAGGCTTTTAAGTTTAGACACAATCTTTTTATTTGACTCTTTTTTTATTTTAAAGGCTCATTTTCATTTCCACTAGTGGTAAAATACTTCATCATACTCTAAAAGGTGAGTGATAAAAATAGCAGAGGAATTTTAATGTAACTGCCTCTACTTCCCTATGAATTATGGGATGACATATTTAAACACAAGGCAAGAGTTTGTCAGGACAGCTTCTATGTAAAATCAATTTTAGGCCAGGTTAATGCATTGGCAATAGTAGTGTGATTACTAGCTATACAAGCACATAGCATAAATTGCATGTAACATACATTTTTTTCAAGAAGAAGTACAAAGACTGAGTTCACCAAACACAAAGCAGAGGATTCACGAGTGCAGATACTAGCCTGAAATTGTTCTTGCAACCATATAGGATATGTTAAAGTCCAGTTACTCCCTAGGTGTATCTTTATTTTTTAATGATCATTTAAAGTATATACAGCAAACACTTCTCAATATCTGCTACAAAATATGCCCATAATATGGCCATGGGTTTGAGACAGCACATCCTCATTCACAAGGCTCTGGAGGACAAGGGTAGTTTCACATTGGCGTTTTTATTTCACATCAATGATTTATCATTGAAAGCATTCCGATTTATGGACAAATTCAGATTAGTTATCTCTTCCTGGCTTCAGTGATTTGTCACTGACGCCCTACTGACCCATTCCTTTCAATGAGTTTTTTCACAGTTCAGTTTATTTTATCACTGATCCAATGTTGTCAGTGAACACAAAAAGAACAGATTCTAAACTGATCACCAGTGGCGTAACTAGAAGCTGATGGGCCCCAGTCTGTGCTAGGCCCCCAACTATAATCTATGGTTTATACTAATACTCTACTCATATGGGAAAGTGACAACATAAGGGCCCCCTAAACCTCTTGGGCCCTGGTGCGGCAACAATCTCTGCACCCCCTCGTTATGCCCCTGCTGATCACTGATCAGTGACAAAAACTGAATTTAAAAGAAAATTAACTGAATCTAACAAAAATATTCTAAAAAAAATATTAACCTGGTTAAAAAACAAGTGCTATGAGAGACTTTCTTTTGTTATGGTGTGCCATTGTACTTACTAATTTTTGATGTTGGTGATACTGGGAGCATCCAGTTTTTGAAGTCTATACACTTCAATTGCAAGGAGCCTATAGATTTCAGTTCAGTATATACTCCCTGAAAATTGCATCATAAATCTCTCATGCAGTTTACATCAATAACATTTTTAATTTACTTGCTATCGCACATAAACCATTTGAGACTGGTATAGATGATTCTTTCCATGTGGCAAGTCTTGTTGTGTATCTGGCTATGCTTCAATCTCTGCACTTATCTTAAGTACATACAGGTGCTTGCAGTTACTGATTAAATAGTCCTAATTGCAGAAGAGACTTCAAACTAATTTCTCTTGTCTGAAAGGGATAAGTCATGAATTACAAAATATTGCATAGAATCCGTATATAGAATGGATGCATTTATTAATGAGGTTTGACAAAGCGCTAGTAGCGCGAAACAGCTTGTTACCTTTTGGACCACGGCGTCCTCACATGTCTGCTTGCCTGTACGCCAAATAAAGATTGTGGATCATATCAGCGAGTGCCGTCCTATCCTTGGATATGAAGTATTTATTAATAAACCACCCCTTACAATATGTATTTCATCAGTGTACTGACAGTAAACACGTAGTATCACAAATGATCTTAGAGCTTTGATTGTGAGATTCTGCTTGCAGGCAATGTTATTTTTATTGAGTACCTTAGGCTGTAAAATATATGAAAGTTTCTATAACAAATGAAGAAAGGGTGAACTCTAGGTCTCTTATGCTCACTGCATCCAACCAGGTAGAAAAGGAAGGAGTAAACTTTTATTTAAGAAAAAATAATAAAAAATGAACACTTTTTTACTATAATGTTGATTTTATCATATTTCCACGCTACAATTTTGTCCATTTGTACTTGGTGATCAAAACAAATAAGTCTACTTAATATGTGTATTCTGTTCTCCTCTATTGGACAATTAACTACCACAAAGTATGTTTTTAGTTTGTTGTTATTATCAAACATATTTTTCTTCATGCATTCATGTTGGATATAACCAGAACATGTCCATGTTCTGGGCCCATACCCTACAGCTATGAACCTCAGTTTGTCCATCTAGGTGAAAGAAATCCCAGCCTACTTAAAAATAAATCATAGATTACAATTTAAAGCTTACCTATATACCTTGATAGAGCTCTGGAGAGTTGTCCTGGCCCTGCTTAGGGCCATTAGCTTATGTGCAGTGAACCTAGTGAAGCTCAGGGTATTTTTAGCTTCATTGCAGAATCATCCAATATCCCGAGCAAACTCAATGAAACTACCATATATACTCGATATACTACAAGTTCACTACAAGCCTGTGCTGACATCACAAGTGTGTGCTGGCCGGGCAGTGCGAACAAAGCTGTCGCAGACCTGGAGCCGGCACCCGTGCACATGAAGACAGAAGAGGAGCTGCCTGGAGCATTGAAATGGTGAGTACTGTTTATTTTTTTATGTGCTGGCAATACCAGGGGCTGGCAGGCTATATACTAAAGGGGGCTGGCTATATACCAGACAAGGCTGTCTGGCTGGCAGCCAATATACTAAAGGGGGCTGACTGGCCATATACAACAGGGGGCAGGCTATATACTACATGGGTCTGGCTGTATAGTACAGGGGTTGGCTATATACTACTGGGAGCTAGCTTATACTCTAGTATATACGATAGTTGTATTTCACCTCCGGCTTCACCAGACAAATTGAGCATGCACAAGAGGCCTCATGTGAACCCATATGAGCAAAAAAAGACCACCTTTTCACCCAGGCTCCTTTGATGAGGCAACGTGCAGAGGTAAATTTAATGAAGGGGAATTTAACATGCCTTGTCCTCCAGTTTTACAAGGTATGCACTACGAAAAGTCCTGTTACCAAAGTTTTGTAGGTTTTCTGTCCCGAACATAATTTTGGCAGTGACGGGGTAAACAATGAGATGAGTGGGGTCTGGGTTTGTGAATTCCCTGGGCAGCTGATTTTACAATATTGTCTTTCAAATAACCAGCAAAGACTACATCTGGAGATTTAATTCTGTCTTCTTAGTGCACACCACAAATACTCAAAGTCCAGAGCTCTTAACTATAGCCAGCATGCTTTACGCAGGGAGAAATATGTCAGTCTTAATAAATTCCTCCTGTGTGTTTGGAACCCTAAATCCCATCTTTATAAAAGCTCAAAATTCCCTGACAAAACCATTTATTTATTGCTGGAACTTTTAGTTGTGGAATCTGGCCCAAAGTTCGACAATAAGAGCTACAATATTTTCAATTTTAGAAAATAATAAAATGTTACTAATTTATTGTAATTTAGTCCCAGAATACAATGATCAGCTGTAAGAGTTATCAAAGCAGTCTGCTATGAAGATTTAATGTTAATCCTGGTTCCTTTGACAACCCAAAACTTTTAAAATTTTCACAGAGACCCAAAAAATTTCTGGGGCTATGTCAGGCTTGCAGGTGTGGATCCTCTGGACCACTGCAGATGATGACGTAAGCCACTACCTGGGACCGGAGTCTAAGTGGTACCTGGCTTACACCAGAGCCCGCCACAAGGCGGGTTAGACAAGCTGCGGCGTGGTACCACCAGGTCGTTCCTCAGGCGTGACTTGTCTGCAGTGGCGGCCAAGGTAGAAGTACAGAGACAGCAGACAATGTCGTGGTCGAAGTCCAGGCAGAAGGTCAGGGTAGGCGGCAGAGGTGCAACGTCAGAGTCGGGTCCATAGTCAGCAACAGGAGGTCCAAGCAGGAGGGTATGGGAACACAGCACACAGGACAGCAGCACGGAGGGACACTGGTACACGGGAACACGGAGGAGCTCAGGTAACATAGGAACACGGAGGAGGTCAGGTAACACAGGAACACGGAGGAGGTCAGGTACACAGGAGACACAGGAACACAGAAGACACAGGAACGCAGGAATCGCAGGCAAAACGCAGAATAGCTTTCTCTCAGGCTGTGATCCGGCAAGAGCTTGCAGGAAGAGGCAGGCTTATATAGAATTAGCTAAATGGCCAGCGCCAATTAATGGCACACTGGCCCTTTAAATCTTAGCGAGCCGGCGCGCGCACGCCCTAGGAGACGGGGACGCGCGCACCGAGCCGCAGGAGCAGCAGAGGACGCCGCGGGAGCCGGGGAAGGTAAGAGATGCCGGACACCGGACTCTGGGGAAGCACAGGTGCACCCGCGATCCGAGACAGGGATCGCGGGAGCACCCGTGACAGGCTACAATTATAAAATATACAGTTCCGACTTACATACAAATTGAACTTAAGAACAAACCAACAGAACCTATCTTGTATGTAACCCGGGGACTGCCTGTATAGGCTCTAGGCAGACTAAGAATAAAAAATATTATGGTAATGGATCACTCGAAAAGGGAACTAGCCAAGAAAGATTTCAAGTATTCCAAGTTGATACTGAACTTATACTATCCTTTGAAATAGTAAAAAGTGTGTTTAGAAATAATAAGAGCCTTGTCATTGTTACTGTACACATATTGTAGATACTCTAGCACAGAGGTAAGGAACCTATGGCTCGGGAGCCAGATATGGCTCTTATGTTGGCTTCATCTGGTCCTCAGACAGATCTTTAATAAATAGTGATGGCTGCTGTGTGTCTCTTAGACTGATCCCTGGACACAGGCAGCGATGTTACAGCTGCCTACATCCTTTGTACGACCCAGGCACCATCGTCTTAGCCTGGGTCAAAGAGAAGAGCGTGGGAGTGATGAGGAGCTGGATGCTGGGAGCGGTGGTAGGTGAATATTGTTTTTTTTATGCTGTGACTACCTACTGAGGGGCGTGTGCTGTGGCTACCTATCTATTTGGGGGCATATGCTGTGGCTACCTATCTACTGGGAGTATGTGCTGTGGCTACCTATCTACTTGGAGTATGTGCTGGGGCTACCTATCTAATAGGGGGATGTGCTGTGGCTACCTATCTACTTGGGGGCATGTGCTGTGGCTACCTAAATACTGGGGGACATGTGCTATGGCTACCTTTATGGTAGCCGCCGGTCTTTAAAGGAACCCAGGAAGTGGGCAGCACCAATCAGCGGCACACTGGCCAGCCGAGATGGGACCCGTAAAGTGGTGGTTTGAGTGAGCTTGGAAAGGGGCACCGCCATGGAGAGGGGCATGTGTGTGCCTGCGATCTGAGACCTAGATCACAGGGGCACCCGTGACACTGGGACGACCTATCTACTGGGGGGCATGTGCATATGGTACGGCTCTTACAGAATAACATTTTAAAATATGTGGCGTTCATGGCTCTCTCAGCCAAAAAGGTTCCTGATCCCTGTTCTAGCAGAAGTATCCCTGGTGGAGTACATTGATGATTAATGGCATTACATATTAGCTAATGGGATCCATATTTCAACACATGTCTGCCTATGTGATTATTCTTCAGAGGCAACATGTATGTATCTAATTATCTGTAATTAATAGATCACTTATTCTTTGTAAAGATAAAATAGTTAATCTCCTTGTCTTATTCATGGCCTATGATTCAGGAATTCTTTTTTTTTTCTCCTAACCCTCCATCTGTCTCTAACATTGTAACACAATTCTGATAATCTCTTCAATCTAGTTAAATTCACATAATCATTTACTCTGCACTTGTTCCATATTTCCAATGCCCAGATTCATCTGAAACCTATGACTTTCCCTCTGGTTTTCCTACTATTGCTCTCCTGATTTAATCCTGTTTTATCTATTTATGACTATTTCCCATATTACACATTGTACTAATTCCATCCCTTGGCATCACTTTTCCTTCAATTACTGTGCATTTCTCATTGTCAGCATGAGTTTGAAGATATGAATCATTCATTTAATAAACACACATCAATGTATACTTCTCCTTCTCAATATATTCTTAATAAGTTATAGACAAGGCTGCAATTGTAGAAGCGTTGATGCTGGGTTGTGCTTTGGCACACATATTGTGACTCACATGTTGACTCTACATTATCACTTTACTTTTCAAATACATTTTACTGGTATGAGAAGGGAAAAAAGCATATTACAAATTTTTTTAGATTCCTTTTCCACTCCCTAAAAGAGTGATAGAGAGAAGCAGACATAGGCATACAGTCATAACTACAGTATTTTTCAGACTATAAGGCGCACCAGAGTATAAGGCGCACCAGAAATGTCTGCTAAAACGTCTAGGTTCATATATAAGGCGCACCGGAGTAGGAGGCGCACCTGATTATAAGGATGAATGACCAGCAGGTGGCAGACCTGTGCACAGTTCAAGGCAGCTGTTGTCTGTAAGTATGGTTCATAAGGCGCACTGGACTATATGGCGCACCCTTGATTTCTGAGAAAATCTAAGGATTTTTAGTGTGCCTTATAGTCCGAAAAATACGGTAATAGTATTTTGGTCTTACATCCACTGTACACTCATCTTAGCTCCATTATTCGTTGTTCCATGTGACCGTTTGTAGTCTGTAATGTAGTAGTTTATTTGTATACCTCCCATATGATTTGTAAAGCGCTACAGCATGTGATGGCGCTATATACATAAAGATTATTAACGTTATGTCAACAATACCCACAAGTTACTGCTACTTCATGAGAGGTGCAGTATTTATGAAGTAGCAGAATCGACTCTATTTCACACCTGTGAAAGTTTAACCGAATTAAATATTTTGAAAAAAAGAGGCCCCAATCTGTAAAATAACAGATACTAATGTTGACCCTAAAGACCCCATTAGGGTGCCCATTACTGTATATTTAGGTATGTATCAGGTCCTAAAAGAGATTCCAACTCAGGTACAATTTAATGAATACTCTCTTATTCTTGAATTCATTATATATGCAGTATGTAGCCTACTACTAACTTCTACTAACTTAGTTTTAGTTTTTCTAAAGCACCTGCGCCAGTTTTCTGTCTGACTTTGCACAATCTTTTAGGTGCAAACTGCATGCAAGGGTATTTAAGAAGTGTCCACAGCACATATGTGACGCAAATGACCATTTTGCGTCGCGGATGCACTATTTTCACAAATTTCTGCACTGAAGGGGGTGTTCCAGAGCACAGTTGGACCAGATTTAACATGCAAAATCCAACAGAATTGTGTTTCACGGCCCATGTTAAAGGTGCACCAAAAATAGTGGTGCACTCTATCGGAGCAGAGTAACCCCCACTGAATCAAAAGGTGCATGTGCTATTCATAGAAGTCACTGTGCTCATGTCTCGGGGATCTTCCTCATTACTCCCTTCCTTTGGTAGAGCAGAGTAAAACAAGGTGGAATGAGGGAGATGTTCAAGACATCAAACATCAAACTTTTTCCTTGCCTCATTCTTTATTTTTTGTGACTTCTGATTGCACATATGCACATTTTCAACTTTTTGTGCCTAAGACAGTCTCCCTAGTCTAGTTTCCTGCTGTGTTCTGTAAGTTATCACCTAAATCTAGATGTGAAAGTTTTTTAAACTTTTTTAAATAGAAGCAAAAAAGTGGAAAATTTTGGGCGCACATCTAAGGCTGCCCCTGACCAGGCATAGAAATTACCTTAGAGCTGATAGAGACTTTTGCAGGCTTTTTTCACTTATGACCAAACACCACTTACATTTATCAATAAGGAAAAATTGCTAAAATGCACCTGACCAGCGGACAAAGTCATACTTAAATAAATGTCCCCTAGTTCCTCATATGAATAGCACACGCACTTGTGAGTAGCTGATCCTTCTGGCAGGCTTACAAAGTTCAGTTTATAGGTATAAGAACTATGCATTTTTTAGGTAATTAATTATGTTTATTAGTTAATGGTGTAAGGTTCCCTTTAAAGAGATCCACTTTTCCACTTGCAGTAATTTGAAGGCTGTTTTAGATCATCAGTTTTATCTACTTTCTTGCATAAAAATGTGCCCCTTGTCTATGACTTATAAAAACAGTGTGGAATATTTACATTTTGCAAGTATTCTTTAAGTTTTCTCCGAATTAGTAATTCTAATTCTTCTTGATGTGAAGTAGTCCATTATTAGAATGCATAAAAACTGGCATTTTTGTGGAAGTAAAACCAGGATGAAAGCTTTTCACTGCTGGCTGTCAAAACATTTTTGAAATTCTCCGGCCCTGAAAATTAGCTTACTGTCATCACAGCAGTCTGCTGCCATAAGAGCCATTATTTTAATTTCCAGCCAGTGTTCCTGTTGAGAAATCAAGCTATGCAACCTCTTGTTTTACATAAACCAAACATGATTATAGATAAGGTATGTCTTTTAATGTGACAGCAGTGACTAATGTCAGTACGAGGAAATTGAATGGAGCCTCTCTCTGGACATTCAGTCGAGAATGCAGGAAGAAATTTAGACATTACATCAATAGGATCTTAATTCTGTGGGTTTTTTATGGTTTACTATAAATTGGGATTTAAGTTTTGTCTGATATTAATGGTTCTACTGCCAGGAGGTTGAAAGGAGAGTTTGCATAGTAGAGTACTTTTCGTGTTTGTCCTTGGTTTGCAGAATAACTATTCGTTGCCTCGTGCTCCATGATATACTATGATGGCATAGGGGAGAGCGGGCCATAACTATGTGTGGTTATTACATTAAGTTAGTAAATTACTGTACCCTCCAGACAAATAGTATTCTTTGCAATGATTTGTAAGCCTTGTTTCATAGATGCCTACTTTGACTTTTGGTATGAAATAGACCATGTACTTGGCAAGTGGTCTATGTCTGATATTGCCTCCATTTAACAAAAAGAAGCATATGTTTCTTTCTGCAGGATTTCACTGTATTAAACAATGTTGGAAATGGAGGCACATTTTGATATTTACCAATCAAAATATACATTAAAGCCAAAAGAAACCTTAATTGACAGGTTCCATAGTCATCACACCTAAGTGAGAGAAGTAAGGTCTGTTATATTCCTATATAAAACTAAGAATTATATAGCTTTAAAACCTCTACTAGCATCCCCTTCTCTTTTATGAAGAATACCCCCTATACATATTCATGTCCCCCTTTGCCTTTAGTCTTTGTTGTATATGCCAAAAATGTTAAATAATAAGATAGTAAAGACCGATTCTTACCAAGGATCATCAATATCAAGTTGGTGGGTGTCTGACACTCAGCACTCCCACTGATCAGCAGTTCTCAAGTGTCAATACACAAATAATGGAATTCGCTCAGTTCAGTGAATGAAAGCTAATCTCCATAGAAGTGGTGTGGCTACTATGATGAGAAAGGAGCTGTCCTCTTCTTGCAATATTTTCTGTGTATCAGCTGCAGCAGACCAATAATCAATAGGGGGTACTGTGATTAGATACATGCATGGGGTACCACTTGTTAGGAGGCAAAATTACACTGGTTACCCTGTGTCACCCTGGTCACATGTAATTGATGATGCTGAGAAGGCATGGGGAGGAGCTGGATTGAGCCCGAGAAGGCCATGCCCTTCTTGACTCCTACTAGATCTGAATGTATGCTGGGCAAGATTATAAAGTTGAGTTTATGGGAATGTGAGGGAAACAATTTTTAGCTATAAGAAGGGTGGCCTTTAGTTAGGGCTCTAATGGAACATGCCACTAGTTGTATTGGTGAAAATGTGGTGACAGGTTGCCTTTAAAAATATTTTCTCATAACTTGTGACATTTTTGTTTTTAAGAAACTCATCCAGGCCTCTGTTGAACATAAGTAACATACAGCTGTTGACCAATACTCCCATGCATGAGAATGCTCAGTTTGGCCATGTTGTACGTGTGTAGTGAACAGATATTGAGTCACTTACTTGACAATGTATGGTGCTATGGTTGGCTTGTAGAGACTGCAGCGATCATAAAAAAACTGAAGTCTCTTCTTGTAGATAATGGGAGAAGCTACAGAAATGATGATTATAGATTTGCTAATGTAGTTGTGCAGAAACAACACACTGAGAATGTTTCACGATGTTAAGTAGCAATCTCTGTCTCCCTGTTATCCTGACCTGTAGATGTTTTCTGAACTCATGGCCTTTTATTCTGGAAAGGGCATTATGTACTTTGGTCTGGAAACCACTAAGCTGAGTAGGGTCTTTACAGAACTTCCTTGTAATAAATCATTTCTACCCAAGGGCAGATGGGTTGAGGACTGCTGCTAGAGGAGCTGAAGGTTACTATGTACTAGCAGACTAAGGCTCGTGGCTTTTCATATATTATTCCATTTCATGACTGCCAGACAATAAATTTGATTGTAAGAATTTAGGTTGAAGGGATTTCAGTATTTAATGTCCTTAAAATTTATAAACCAAACTGTGTTTTCGGGTGGTCAGGATTCTGATGTCTTTTGGAAATAGTATGTGACATGGTTGTAGACTGGTTCATTTACAGGGCATTTTTCTTATTGTAGATGATGTGATTTATCTGAACACTGAGTACAGTTATAGATTCTGACCAGCAGTTCTGTACTGACACCTCGGATGCATTTATATCCATTATGACAGTATGTACAGAATCTGAAGATACAGCTGTGGTGTTACTGCTGGAGGGGTAGACCAAAAAGACAGGCTTTGATTTTTTTACATTAAATCTTTTTATTATTTTTAATTTGCAAAATACAAATACATTAAAGTAAACGCATATATGTTTTATCTTTACATTTTAAGTAACAATTACAGCTTAATTAATATGTAATCCATGGTTTGATTTTACCAGTATTTATTTTTATTTTGTTTAACCCATTCCATCTCTGATAATAGTGCATTTAATAGAGGCTACTTTCACTGTTGGGATTGTATTTGGCAGGTGATGAGCAGTGCCTGTTTTTGTCCACACATACCGCTGAGAATTAACACTAAAAAGTTCAATCTTCATCTCATCAGACCAGAGAATCTTACTTATTGTAGTTTGGGAGTCCTTTATGTGTTTTTTGACTTTGTGGAACTTTCTCCCATCTCCCTAATGCATTTCTAGAGCTCAGCCACTGTGATCTTCTTCTTTACCTTTCTGATAAAGGCTTTTCTCCCAGGTTTGCTTAGTTTGGCCAGGTCGAGGAAAAGTTGTGGTCTCAAACTTCTTCCATTTAAGGATTATGGAGGCCACGGTGCACTTAGAAACCTTGAGTGTTACAGAAGCTCTTTTGTAACTTTGGCCAGAACTGTGACAGGCCACAAATCTGTCTCTGAGCTCCTTGGGCAGTTTCTTAGACCTCATAATTCTCATGTGCTCTGACATGCACTGTGACTGTGTGATCTTATATAGACAGGTATGTGCCTTCCCAAATCAAGTCCAATCAGTTTAATTAAAGCAAACCCTTTATCAGAAATTGGGCAAATAAACCACTACCAGTATGTTATTAAGCAGCTGAGCAGCTTCTAGATCATGTTCCTCAGGATGCCCCTTCACTGTAATTGATGAAATTGGTGATCCTGTGTCCAAGGACATCTTTGAACAGATCTCCTGAAGCACAGTGCATGAAGTAAATCACAGTTGAGGAGGCACGTAGAAGCAGGGAGACCTTAACTTCCTTGTTAAAGGGGTTATCCGGGTTTAAAAAAATTTTTATGGCCGGGCTGGGGAGGGCTAGTTAAAAATAATAAACATGGACTTACCTCCTCCGGCGCCGCTGATGTCCCGCGCCACGGTCCCTTTGATCCGTGCCCCTGTTTGTTTACAGGGGCACGGAAGCCGCGCACAGGGAGCTTCCGGTCCGCGATGTGGATGGCTCCTCCCATCCGTCCCTATCTCTCAGCTTTGTAAGCTCTGGGAGATGGTCCGCATGGGAGCATCCGGCCGGCTGGAAGCTCCCTGTGCGCCGGTGTATAGATCAGAGGTTAATGGACAACATGTGAATTTTCTGTTTTTTATGTAAAGGTGGGTTACAGAGTGTACATTATTGAGGAAAAAATAACTTTTTTGATCTTACCAGTTGGCTGCAGTGAAACAAAGAGTAAACAATTTAAAGGGTTCTGAATATTTTCTGTACCCACTGTACATGAAACACATCTTATGATGAAGACTAGTCTTGATAAATCTCCACTAATGTTTTTAAATTTTCCAAATAGTGAATGTTGCCAAACTTGCTATTTTTGCTCACTTTACTTTTAAACGTGGAACATTTTAGATAACATAAAATGTACCATATGCAATTTGTTCTGAAGGATATTTACTGTGTTTTATACAGGCATGTTAAAAAATAATTACTAAATACATTTACTATTTCCAGAATCATAACCTGTAGTACAGTGAATGTCCATATAAATACCATAACAAATTGCAAGCCATTTTTATATGCAACCCCCCAAAATCATAAACAAAAACTAAGCAAGTGATTTAACGAAATTACTGCAATGTAAAAGTTTGTGTCCCACAAGCCCACTATATTCCTACACTGTTGACCAGGAGTAAGAATAAATCTGATTGATATCCGATCTCAAGAATCAAGTTTTTATTTTGGCTTTCAAGAAATGCATCCAGGTCACTCGTTTTTAATGTATCACCACATCCGTGGCAGCAAATACCATAGTCTCATTATCCTACCTAGTTATAATTCCTTTAAAAGTTACAACTGTGAGCCATACTGCCGTAGAGACTTCCAATTCTGAGAATGCAACCACCATGAAAATAATATTTAGTATTTTGGTTAATATTAAATGTTGTGACTTTTTACATACAAGGGAACAGAAATTATGCAAATGTACGCCAAAATAGAAATTTCTGGGATAGAGCAGCGATAAACATTTTCTCTGTTATGACTAAACATCTGTTGCTCCCTCTTTCCCTTCCCCTCTACATCACACCAACAGTGAATTAATTTCCTACCATGTGGTCTCCAATAATAACAACAAATTCTTAAGAGTGCAAATCACATGACAGGAAGTCAATTTACTAAACAAACAGTTTGTTATCTTTACCGTATAACAGACCAAAATGTTGAAAAAAGCGTCAATTTATATAAAAGAATAAAAGACATTTAAGTATTACAGTCATGTGAAGGTGTCATATTAGATGTTTAAAAACAAGAAATTTTCTTACTTTTTATATAGAAAATAATAATCTTTATATAGCGCTATCATGTTCTGTAACACTTTACAAATCATATGCAACATATCCAAATAAAATACTACATTAGGCTATATTCACACTGCCATTGCCCGCCCGTACCGTACCGTAGCGGGCAACGGCAGTGCACAGGGAGAGGAGGAGGAGATGAGCGCAGCTCACCCCCGCCCCTCTCCAACAAGTCCTATCTTTTTCCGGGGTATGGAGCGGTACGGTGCCGCATGTGTGCAGCACCGTACTGCTCCCGTAGGGTGCCGTGCGCCCATTGCCGTCTATGGGGGACGTATATCGCCATATATACGTCGGCCGTATATACGCCCCCCATACGGCAGTGTGAATGTAGCCATACAGAGTACAAACAATCATATGGAACAATAGGAGTGAGGGCCCTGCTCACAAGAGCTTACAGTCTATGAGGATGGGGGGTGACACAGGATGAATAAGAGCTTGTATCATGGCTCTGCCATTCGTTATAAGGGAACAGGATACAATAAAAGAGCTTACAGTCTATGAGGATTATGGGGTGACACAAGAGGTATAAGAGCTTATATAATTATACCAAGAAACAAGACAAAAAACTAGACTGACAGGAAAACTAGAAAGAGAAAAGATTAATCTCCCCCAAGGATTCCTGAAACTGGTTCCTCTGGGCAGAAGGGTAAAGTTTACCAGGGTAAATACAATATTGATGACCGTAATAGGGTATTGCACTTAGCAAGTAATGATTTTGCTAAGAACAATGCATTGATATGATGAATGTTTTATGTTTCATTCTTAAAAAAGATGACTTTTATTTGTTGATAAATAAATTTATATGTAACATTGTACATACATGATATTACTTGTTTATTTTATCTATAACATATAAAAATTTGCGTTTCCCAGTACTTTCTGTTGGCTTGACACCTAAATAAAACTTCCTCTGGTCATATAAATTGTAATAAATGTCATCTGTAATCTTGTGTATGTAAGATAGAGCCTCCTTTTCCACTTTAGTAGCTGTTTGGCACATATATGTTCTCTCTTTTCCAATTCATTTCTAAACTTACGGAAAATTTTATGAATATAAAATAGTGTTCAAAATCAATGAACATTGTTTATTAACAAATAAATACAGTATAACTAGAAATAGGCAAAATATGTGTTCGGTGGCATGCATCAAAGATACCTAATCTAGGAACAAGGATTGGGAGGCATTATACCATGGCTGTTCCTTGGTTATCTTTTTCTCCCTTCAATGAAATATCTGATAATTTTAAAGTATAAGCTGCACTGTCAATCTTATTGCAACATCCAGGAACGTTTCTTCTTTTAGTTAATGTGACAATTACAGTAACAATGCCCTATAGATAACTGATCACCCATATACCTTAAAAGCAATAAGTGCAGAAGCATCTAATAGGTGGCTCACACACGGCTGGGTATTAATGTATTTGTTGCTGTTGATATACCTTTTAGTCACTTTCTCATTGCTGCATTCACTCTTGTTTGATCAACATATGGCATGTTAATTTGCTGGGGAGGCTTTCTTCTGTACTCTCAAGACACATGAATTCATTATCTAATCATGTCTATTTTCAAAGTGCTCAAAAGTGTACACATATAACTCATATCTTGAAGATGCGAATGAGCTACTAGTCTAAAAATATCAATCCCCAGAAACAAACACCAGCAGGAGCACAAGAAAACTGACATGTATTTTTTTTACTCCATGTGTTCTTCAGAATGGCAAAAATAGATGTTTTTAATCTGGCAAGAACATTAAAAAAATAATATAAATTTTGTGCCATATTTTGTGACCTACTAATTAAGTAGTTTACTTGGAAAAGATAATGCAAAGAAGTTAACACTTTCATTTACATACTGAATATGTGTATTTCTGGTTTCATTCTCATGTCCTAATGTAAGTGTACAGTATGTCATGATTATATATTATTATTTTATTATATATATAATGGTATGGTATAAACATTATACCATAACAACTGTAATATTAGGAGTGAGCACTTTTCTTGCTAGAACATCATGACAGTGTTGATAAACCTGTTAGAGATGGAGGGGGGGCATTTATTAATTTTGGTGCAGGGTGGCGCAGGAAGTGTGCTATAATTTTCAGTGTGACGTAAGTTTATTGGGGATTATTGATTTGGTGCAAGAACAAAAAGTATTACAAATGTCTCTCCATTCATGAAATAGAACTCCCTAGACAGCTTTTAGCTGCTGTATTTTAAAGGCAAAAACTGTGTTACAAAAGGAGTCAGAAAAATAGAAGCACCAGAAAAGTAACAAATTCACAAGCAGTGCCACAATTTTGTGCCCAAAAAAATAACAAGTCCTGAGTATCGAAAAAACACCAAAACACCAAACACTTCATAAATAAGGTGAAAGGGGCGCAGCAAATGGAAAAAATGTTCTGCCAATTTTCCATTTGAAAGACGATAATAAATGTCCCCCAGAGTGCCCAAACAGCAATCCAAAATCCACTTATAATAAATAATAGTGCAATTTAAGAACTAACTTATACCTTCCCACTCTGTTACAGCTTTCAAAGGCATCCTGAGGACTTCAACACCAATCATAGATGAATGGGGAATTTTAATTATCATTTTAGTTTCCCTCCAGGTTTTCCCAGACCTGAACAGGGACTCTATAGCTCCATGGATAATCTAACCCAATGTGTTTCTTCTCACTCTTCCTGAAATCCTAGACAGCCCAGACAGCCCACAATAGCAGTGAGCACAGCATGTACCTATGCCAAAGGTTCCCCACCACTGCTCTATGAGGATATGAGGTGAAACAAAATGTAAAAAAATAACTTATGCCTATGTTTGCACTGCCATATTTTATACAATATATACAAGGGTAGTATCTATGATTGTATAGTCAGCTGTTTGATGAAGGGAATTTGTACTGAGGAATAATGGTAATGGTAGTAAGAGAGTTACATTGGGGAGTAGGAGATGCCTTTGCCATGGTAAAATCCCAGTCACTGTCAGTGCAGTGCAACAATATGTTTGCCACTGGGGCAAAAATTTGACCTGGTGTAGAATTGAACCATAACCTGTACCTGCATGGCAGCAGGCTATAGACAGTGTGCAAGCTTGGGGAAAACAACACCATGCACTGACCCACCACAAGGCACGTCACCCGTCCCGCCCAGTTGGGTTATTGGTCCGAGAAGTTGCAATTCCTGCTAAATCACGGCTTGTATGTCTGTTTTTGGTTGTACAAGCGTTGATAAATGTGGCCCTGAGAGTTTAGAGGAGAACTAACTGAGTGAGAGAGAACTTAGTGAGTGATTATGATAAAATTATATTGAAAGGAATTTATTACCTGTATCATAGGACACAATTGTAGTATTTCTGCTTAACTGTTATCTTCTACAATGTAATAAATTAATGTGGGAATAGAAGTCATTTATGTGATAAATACGGAAGGAAGTGCGGATCGTCGTTGTATACGTCAGAGTCAGTAAGCCTTATTAAATTACACCCATTGTATTTTAAAGTGAATCAATAACCAATATGGCCAGAATATGGTTAGTGACATAATTGAAGAGGCAGGGCCCCACAGGCGTAACTAGGAGAGGCAGGGCCCCATAGCAGACTACCCTCTCAAGAAATGTATACATTAATATGCTCACACATTTATACACTTACACAGAACTTTCCCAGTAGCTGCTGACCACATGAGAGAAGTACAAGGGAGGAATTAGAGATGAGAGATCTCTAGTGCGGTCATTCTTCTGTGCCATTGACATTGCACAGATTCATGCTGTGTACTGTGGTAGATTTGCACTGTAATATACATATTATACTGTTTATTGTACAGCAGTGTGTAAATAACATGCACATTCTCAATTCTTTAGTATGGCAGCTCAGATGCTGGGGCCCCCTGATACTGTGGGCCCCTTAGCAGCTGCTATGGCTGCTATTGCCGTAGTTACGCCCATGCACATGAATACACATGTGTGTAGTCGTAGAGAAATCATCATAGTGTTGGTGCAGGAAGATAAGGCTGTCTGTTGCATCAGAGATAGATTGGAGGGGGAGCTAAGTGACAGTTAATAATTACAAAGAGAATGAATAAGGGAAACAATAGCAGTGTTAGCTATTTACACAATTATATAAGGGCATATTCTGGATGCAATGTTAATGTGTACACTAGTGGCTGAATATAGGGAGAAAATAATGAATCTCAGTCAAAAATTTCTTCAAGAAAGCAGGCTTTAGGAGTTACAGCAATGACTAGTTTCTCTAAAGATTGTTTTATGTATTCCTATATTTTTAAATACCTTTGCACTTCTAAAAGTTTGCTATGATAACTTTTATATAAATGATAACTAGTGTGTTTCTGTTGCTTTGGTTTTCCATAAAAATATTCTATAAATTTTATTGGACTCTCTCTTTATAAAAAATATAGCAGAGAGATAGCTAGATAAATAGGTAGATAGATAGATGATAGATAGGTGCATATTTCTTCCCTTTGTGCCACAATGGAATTGATTAGTATCTGGGAAGATGATATAAAGACAGACAAGCTCTATCATTACTGTGGGTGGAAACTAACAATTGCTTGGCATGGCAGAGCATATAAAAATGAAACTGAAGGAGCAGGCAACAATCAGGGAATAATAACAGCTAGAGAGAAATATAATTTAGATACCATGAAATTGACTAAAGGATGACACAAAGCGGAACAAAAAGTAAATAAGGATTTTAAAGAGCTCTTTATTCTACATAATATACAGTACAAATAACATAAGTCCATTAGGGGATTTGACGATAACTTTCTAGGAGAATAGAAAGTGATGTTATGAAATTACTTTAGGCATGGCTGAGAAATACTATTGTAGCAAACACAAGAGATAGATAACACAGCTGTGTAATTTTTCTGGCAGCATCTAACACATAACACATCATTTACAAGCTATCACGTATGATCCCAAAAATGCTTCTATAAAAAATGGTGTACAGTTGCATTTTTGTAACCTATATTTAGAACATTAAGACACAGGTTGACCACAGGCAAGGAAAGGTGAAGCTACACACATATAGCCCTAACCCTAATCTACAAACTGTGTGCAGTGTTCATAGCTCTTAGTTACAGTACTTTCACTCAATATTTCCAGTTATTGCCTACTCCTCTATGACCATGACTTTCTTTTTCTACTACTTTAACCATCTCCACATATTTCTTATCTTATTTCTTTTCTATACTCTGGAATTTTTTAACCCATGCAATTTATTCCCAATAACCTTTCAAATGTATCTTAAAAGAAATCTACCATCACAATCAAGCAGTGTAAATCATATATACAGGCACTGTGATTGTTGGAATCATATTATATCTGTAATGAATTGCCTTCTTCCTTATAAAAGCAACTGTTATAATTATGCTAATGATCAGAAGGGCTTAGGGGTTTTACTGGAGCACCATTCTGCTGCTTCTTCACAGGTTGTTATACTATCTCACCCTCCACTTTGCTCCTGTTCTGCACTTCCCCTTCCTTCTGTCTGATCTGTGTGGAATGGGTGGGGGAAGTGTTCCTTGCACAGTAAGCAGCATGGAGGGGCTTTGGTAACACCTGCCAGAGCCCTTCTGCCTCAGCATAATTCTAAAAGTTGATTTTAGAAGGACGGAGGCCATAGACAACAAATATAAGATGAGTACTACAGTCACAGTGTCTGGATCTATGTCCCTGGATCTGTGTCTGGATCTATAAACCAGTGTCCCTGGTTTATTATGCTTGTTTTTGATGGTAGGTTTCCTTAAACGGGATGACGTCAGCACACCCTTTCTGTGCAATGTTCAGGTGTAGTTTATATTGTATAGCAAGAGCATCAAACAATGTTTACATGGAAGTGTTCGCAGATGAGGGGCGTGTCAGGGAGAAAGGTCACACTTAACTTCTGAAAGTAAAATCTGTTCTCCTCAGCTTTTCACAGTAGAGTATAACATTCTGATGTCACCTGAAATTTTCAGGTGTGGTTCTGACCATACCTCTTGCAATTATACTGCACCCAATACTGCCATATCAGTTGTTAAAAGAAGTTGGATGTGTACCAGTATTCTACTGGTTTGCACAGGATGCCAAGTCAAGTTTATAGTCAAATTTCAGAGAAAAACTGGGCATAATAGGTACCTCCACTCATAATGTTGCATCTGAATGATATTAAGTATGCCCCTTTTATAAGTCTTATAGTGTGTTGTAACTGTGAAGGTTTGGTGGCAAATTTTGGTTGCACTGTTTTCTTTATTTGTGTTATATGTTATCTAATAATGTTACCTGTGTAGTACCATTATATTGTGATCAAGAGCCCTATTTAATAAAATAAATAATTCATTATTCTGATAATAATAGTGATAGTTATGAATTACAAGTGGTTTGTCTATGTAAAGGGATAGCCACATAGAATGAATAGTTTTCAATTACATTTACATTAACAAAATTTGGTATTAGTTGTCATGGCATCCCTGCTGTTCCTTTCATTCCTTCGCTGAACTTCCTCCTCATGTGTCTATATGAAGCTGCTACAACAATTTTTGGCTGTTCTGAATTGGAGCAGTAACTTGTATAGAGTGAAACCTTGGACTACGAGTAACTTGGTCGGCAAGCGTTTTGCAGGACAAGCTTGATTTTTATAAAAATGTTGACTTGGTTTACAAGCAAAATTTTATAATACAGGTATTAAGTAAGCCATCCCCACCTTTTACTGTGCTGTACCTCCCTCTCTCACAAAAGTGTCTAAGAAGTAGAAGGATAAAGGAGCTAGATGAGTAAATATTTTTGGGGTGTGGAACGAATTGTCTGCTTATCAATAATTACCTTTGGGAAATCTTGCTTTCATATAGAAGTGATTTGGATTATAAGCATGTTCCAAGAGTGAATTGTATATTATGTTCAAAGTGATGATTGTGAGCTCTACTAAGCATGTCACGTCATTTATTAAAGTGTTTGCACCAGTTTTCTGTCTGACTTTGCAATTGAAAGAACGTGCAAACTGCTTGCACATGTATTTATGAAGTGTCTGTGCCATTTTTGTGATGGAGCTAAACTGTGTCCAACAAGACCGAAAAAATGTGCACCAAAAGGGACTTGTTGTGTGCCACAATTCTGTCTGACGTGTGCCACAATTCTGTCTAATGTGTGCCCCAATTCTGTCTGCTCCACTGTAGCATGAACAAAGTGCACCAAATAAACCTAGTGCACACTTCCAGAGAAGTTCAGGGGGCGCCAGATTCATGAAGAAGGTGCAACACAAGTCATGGCGCACACTTCACAGGCAAACAGCACATAGTACAGACTGCACTGTTTTTGATAAATGTGGGCCAATGGTAGCAAACAAACAGCAGAGGGTATCTTACAAGTATTATACAAAAAATAAATAATGATAAATGAATATTCATTAAAACTTGACTATAGTGGTAAACAGAATTTTTGTTTTATCTCATGTGGAATATTTTGGGTTATACAACTATTTTTTCTTTATGTAAATTTTGTGTTACACATACATTTTGAGAAAAAAAAGAAACTAACTAACATTATGATAAAGACACTTCTGTACCTCTTTAAGGTGGACTATTAAGCTGATTGTTTCTTTCTTCTTTGTAAGGGGATTTGAAACCTTTTAAGATGCCTGGGCCACAAGAGAATTTAAAACCAGCTATTAATTCAATTACAGAGGTCATTTAATTACAATAGGCAGAGACACAATGGATAAGGAATGACAAACCATAGCATAAAATCCACACTACAACTGCCTATAAAATGGTACCATCCTTCCATATCTCTTACAGGGAAACTGATTTAATATGGATGAAGAGTAAATTTACTAAATACTTTCACTCCATTGGTAAACATGGCTGATTCACCTAATGTTTGCTGAGAAAACAAGGTTTTGGAAGATGCCTGTTATCCAGATCACACATCGCTAATTATATCTCTAATATTTATTCTACTTATTATTAATGATGAGAAAAAATGTATCCTACTATTTAGATCAGAAGTTGTAGTAGTCATACATTTATATTTGTACTACTACATTTTATTTACATAATTAAAACATAAACAAAACAGTTTTTCATCCAATGAGGTTCTCAAGGATTTAGCCTTTAATACAGTTTAGTGTAAGACAATTCCTAGGTGTCTAACTAAAACTGCCATACAGATAGAAAGTGCACAGATAGACTAGACATACTGCACCATTATAAAAGTGACTGGTTTAGTTTCAGGTGAACTTTTTACATCCTATAAGTTTGCTGCCAGACAATTCAACAAGATGTGGCCTAAGGTTTGACGTATGGCGATACCACTTTTAGCAAGGCCATGTCCTCTTCCTCGAAAATTACTAAGGATGTTAAAAAGGGTGTGTCACGGTGAGGAACGCCACCGCCTCATCAAGTGACGTGGGGTGCAACTGTACAGGTTAATTTAGCCTACTCAAACTTGCGCTCACCTTTCACCCAGGACACAAATTGAGCATAAATCACACCTCATACAGCTCTAGCACTCCCAATCCGCTGCCACCACTTATTGCATTTATACTGGGACCAATAAGTATCCCACTCTACATCAACTCTTGCTTCACAAGCAGTCACTTTGTCACACCACTAGACATGCAGACTCAGCTCTCTAGCAGTCACACAGCTAATCACACTTGACAAGGCTACGAGGTTTCAGAGCATACAGGGGCCAAAATTAAAAGTGAAAGCTTTAATTACAAAAAGTTGTTCAGTGCATAAAAAAAGAATGTTAAAAGCAAAAGAATTACAAAATAAAATGACACACAACATGGCAAAACAGTTATAAAATAAAAAGGGAGAAAAAAAACAGAAACTTACAAATTAAAGTAAATCCTGATTCCCTGAGGTGGGAGAAATAAGGAACACCCAGCTTGTCAAGTAGCCCCAAAGAGTGAACCCCATTTCGTGTATCTCATATTGTTTTATGAGATCTCTGCTTGGTTCAGTCTTCAGAACCTCCCATTCATTAAAGGGGTATTCTCGTCTCGGCATTCACATTCAGTTTCATTAATCTTCCATATATTAACATTTCTTCAATTGGGTCTTATTAAAAAAAATGTTCCTGTGTGAAGATAATTTCTCATAAATGTAGTCATGTTGTCCCTTAGAAACTAGATAGCCTCCTCGGATACGACCACGTCACATTTAGGCAGCAGTGGGCAGACATGCGCTAGAGTCCTGCCTGACCTCCTGGCTTCAGCAATCATTACCACAGGATGTCTGTGGGACATGAAGTAATTCCCGGATATTTCATATACAAAAACTTTTTGTTTATTTGTGCAATCCCTCCAGCAGAGGTGGCCGTATCCGAGGAAGCTATCTCGTTTCTAAGGGACCTTATCACTACATTTATGGAAAATTATCTTCACACAGGAAATTTTTTTTTTAATAACATCTAATTGAAGAAATGTTTATTAATGGCAGATTAATCAAACTGAATGTTAATGCCCAGACGAGAATACCCCTTTAATTAGTCCACAGAGTCATTCAGGATTGGGCAAAGTATTAATGAGGGGGGGGGGAGTCCAGGAATATTTAAACAGTTCTTTGTTTCCAAATCCAGAGGTAGAGATGGGGGTAGGTGCAGAGAAGAGATGACCAAGTCACCACAGAACATTCTGCAGGTCAGTTTATCAGGGTGTAAAGATCTCCAGGATGCTGTAAAGGTTGCCTGGATGCTTCAATAGATGCCAATTTTCATATAGTTCAACAAAGTTTAGTAATTGCCCAATAGTTACACAAATCTTACACATATAAGATGAATATCTCCTTGACAGGGTGAAAATGTTGCATAATTCTAATTAATTTTCTTCTTTAGGGCTGTTTTATACCATGCAGTGTCCCGTGTCACAGAACAACCACAAAGCACTGACACTGTAACTGCTTGACCATTGCACAGTGTGTTCATGGGGAAACCACTGCTAGTGGGAAACAGCCCTTAATGTAAGATCATCATTTCCAAAATATGCTGACACAAGAAGTAGTAAGAGTAAAACTTTTGTACCTATATTAACATGGCTCATACATTAGATATGGTTTGTCAAGCCAGTTGAATTTGTGCATACAACAGACAAATATATATATAAACACAGCAGAGGTGCAAGCCTATACCAACTTGTCCCCATCCGCCAATTACAGGTGCGGGATTGGATCTGTTATTGTTTTAAAAGAGTCTTATTGAGTTTTTGTTGAATTTTGACAGATAACAAAAGACAAAAAATACAGTTTAGCAAGTGAACAGTGGCCATGTATGGACCTTTGTGAAGTAATAATGTGCCACTTTTGCACCTCCTCTTGGGCTTTTCAAACTTTTCTACAGCAAATAAAAATGATAATAAGTTAAATCACCAACATGAATTAAACAGTGTTAAGTCACATCTGATGCATTTTCCCTTTCCTATCAATATTCCCAATATTCTTCAATATCCTTGTTTATAGATTTTTTGTTTACACCCCAAGCAGAGTAGGGAAAATACATAAATGACATGATGAGTATGAAAAGTTTAATTGATTTTTTTCTTTTAGATTTTAGCTATATTTTTGGAAGTAAAGGATGACATCCTTTGGACAAAATCAGACTTTACATCTCACTCCTCCACATCCAAAAAAACCCTTATGTGAAAGCCAGATATTTTGTGGTTGAATATCCTCTAGATCCAAGGATTTTACCTTTTTTCCCTTTTTTTCATTATTTCATCTGCCCAATAGTATTGATGATCATAGCAGCTTGTATGCTTAAAACCCTTTGTGTTATTTATTATTTTTTTATGCAAGACACTCCTTTAAAGTGAGTTATTAGTTACATAAATAACATAATTTATTTACTAAGAGCTGAATGTATATGTTTTGTAAACAATATTAAATAAGGTAGCGGACATAGAAGTTTTAATGAAACAATAATGGTTTTTCGTGGAGCTTTCATATAGACAGATTTTACAAGCATCTACACTTTCTCTGTGTAATCCTATCTGCATCTTCACTAGCAGCGTAAAATAATACTGTCAGTTACTCAGTTTAGGCCATGCCTTTAATCAACCAGGTCTCCATTCATCCAGATCACAGTCTACTACGTCTGGCTGCTCTATGGGATCTTGCATTAGTGTCATTCTACTATACAATCTATGAGCTTCAGTGATTGTATACAACTGTCACCCACATGGGATGAGGATTATAAAGAGACTGACTGCCCTCAGGCTGTTATACACTGGGCTGAAGTGCTGCCACTATTCCAAAAGCTGCCCTGAAAAGAGTGCTGAAAGGGTGTGAGTGTTTCAATTTGTAGCATTATTATGTGTTTTTTTTTGTTTTTTGCTGATGCTAAATTTTTAATGCATATATTTATTAAGTCAATCATTAATTATTATAATTATGTGCATTCTGTGTTTTTTTCATTTAGTAAATATCTGCTTTTGATTCAAGATTAGATGTGTCAAATATTATTACGATTCTTTGTTTTATTTATTATGGCCAATGTCAATGGGATGGCTGGTGACAATGGATGTAATCAATCTATCACCGTAAAATGCTATTCATTATATTCTTCAGTTAAAGTTGGACACTTTCTGAAAGAAAACCAATACAGATAAAGCTCCAACAGAAACTACAATATATAAAGGGGGCTTATTTACACAGGTGTGTCCATTGCACATTACTTAAGAATGGATCAGTTTTGCTTCCATTGTCTTTCCCCTTTGTATCCGCATCCATTTCTTTTCACATCTGTATGGAATTCCATGTTCCATTTTTCACATTTGCAAAAGATCTCATGATTTAACATTAGTAAGATGGCATAACACTTGGTTCTGCAAAATCATTAGTGAAACAAAAAACTGACTGCACATCAGTTTTTTTGCAGACCCATGGATTTTATTGTTGTTTGTGATCCAAAAAAAGGGGATCACAGATCCGTTGAGTAAAACCCCCTAATGTGAAAAAAAACCATGTAAAATACATGCTATCTGTGAAAACCATGTATATATACATGGCCTAATTGTGACTACAACAAAGAGACTGCAGACTGACCAGGTACCTGATCATATTTCTTGAATAGAGAAAAATAAACTCACAAATCAGAATTATTATTTTGAAGTTCCTTGTAAAATACCTCTACTACATGTATATATAAGGAGCACAAGAATACAATGTGGACTGCAAGTGGTCATTTAGTTTTGCAGATGAAAACAATCTGTCAATTATGTTTCATTTCACATCTTCTTAGAACAGCTTTATCTCCAGAGAGAAGAATGAGTAAGAGATATGATAGCTCTTTCCACAAATATGGCCATTTTAAAGCTATCAGATGTGTCTATCCTAACAAAGATGAGAGTGTATTGTAGCACTTTGTCCCTTATTGAGTTACTGCATTACAGAATGATAAGACTAAATGTCTAAATAGGACTGTACGAATAGTGATGTGTATATTGTTTGATACACAGATATAGATAAAGTTTAAGGATACCATGCTCGACTTCTGGAGGGATGTATTTTGTCACGAAAAAAATCTAATCTCTAGGTGAATGTGTAACACACTCTAGTGGCCAGTTTGTTGGTGAAGACTTATATTGTTATACCTATATAACATCATTTAGAGAACTGTTTTCCAGCAATTTGTCACTGCAGAAAACTCTGTTTACCATCATGCAAACAAGTTAGGGGAGATGCTGTTTGGTATAGAAATGGTTTACAATATGACATGGCCATGCCACTGGTGATTGTGCCGAAGATCATACTTATCTTCTACCCTTATACTAACCTTCTTATGCTTACCTTCTCTGATGTTCCCATTGTCCTGCACCCCTGTCCATTGGTGCTGTGCACCTGTTTGTTTACAAGGGCAGACACACTCCGCCCCTGCCGGGCATGTATCAGGCAGGGCACAGCACTGATGAATGGTGACACAAGACACTGAAAGTTTCAGAGAGGGAAAGTATAAATTATTTTTTGTACAGCCCCCCAGGGCCACCATTATAATTTTTAATATACTCAGACAAACACTTTAAATTGAAAGAACCATATATTTGGAAATTACAATAAATCCATAATACCTTTTTGGGGGGATTAAATCTAGCAGACTACTGACACATGTCGATAAACGTGTAGACACCCAGCCCACTCCATACATTTTAAAGCCAATATCTATCACTTGTAGGCACAAACAGTGCTATCAGAGGGTGGAGCTGTAAATTTGTTAGGTGCCACAGTCTTACCTTGAACCAGCACCTTAAAAGACAGCGTGGTGATAATAGACACTTGTTACCCTTAGGCATCAATAGGGGTATTATTGGTTGTCATGACATGAGAGACACTCAGAGACTTTCAGGCCTGTCATTTAAATATAACTTCAGGCTGTAATATGGAGAATTCACAATATATGGCAATCCAGTTGTGCAGTCCTATAGTACTGTGGAACAAAACTTCACCCTCTTCTTTCCCAGAACACATATAAAATATATACAAAATTGTAAAAATCCTTTAAAAATGAAATTAAACAATGAGAATTCAACACCGTAGATGCTTTTCTCGAAGTTCCCTGGAACGCATATAAAAATAAACAAAAATAATTAGGTATCCTGAAATCCCAATGCCTGATATATTAAAACATATATACAGAGCAGCGGTTTATTTGCTATCCTCCTTAGTTTAGCCTGGATGTTGTACTAGCTTGTCTCCCGTCTATGGTGATTTAACATGTGATTCCATAGACTTGTAAAAAAAAAGGGACTGATAGAGGGGATGGGGCCTTCTGCTCACAGAAGAAGAAGGAGGGGAGGTCATGTGACAATGCTCTCTGTGTGTAGTAGAGCTGAGTGTGTTCATTGCTGTGTATATTGAAGTTTTCTACACAGAATAGTGAAGTACAAGATCTCCCATGTTCTCTGCCTGTCCTTACATCCCAGTCTATGATTCTAAAGAACTTTCTTTGTCTCTCTAAGCATCCCATGTTGCACCCCTCACCCACCTTCAACTTTGCATATTCTACACAGTGTAGATAAGCTGTTACTGCTCACACAGCAGAGACTATACACTTTATTTAACTGGTTTACTGGTTTCTACTACTTATTACATGTCAGGCTGGTCACCATATAGATCTTATATGTACAATATGCAGAACAGAATATGCCAAAACTTTGGAAATAAAAGGTCGGGAAACACAAAATGATCATTGTTGTATTTGTTTTTAAAGGTTGAATCACATATGGTTATTTGATTACCAATAGTATAGCGGAAATTCTGCTTCTTATAGGGAATCTGTATGCTCTTTTCTCCCATAACATTTCGGATATGTGCTCGCTGCATACTACAGATAGCATATTTCTTTATAACTATTATTTAAGGCCTGTGATGATGCATATTAACCCCTTAATGCCGAAGCCACTTTTCACCTTCTTGACACGGCCCATTTTTTCAAATCTGCCCTGTGTCACTACAAGTGGTTATAACTTTGAAACGCTTTAACATATCCAAGTGATTTTAAAATTGTTTTCTTTTTTTAAAAAACACAAAATCCTGCTATTCAGGGACCTGCTCAGGTTTCAAATCACTTTGTGAGGCCTAAATAAAAGTAAAACCCCATAAATGACCTCATTATAGAAACTACACCCCTCAACGTACGTAAAACAACTTTTATGAAGTCTGTTAACCCTTTAATTGTTTTACAGGGGTTAAAACAAAATTGGAAGCAATTTTGAAAGAAACATTTTTTTTGGCTAAATTAATGTTTGGTACCATTTTGGTGCACATAACTTTTTTTGATCACTTTTTAGAACATTTTTGTGTAGAAATTGTATGATAAATGTACATTTTTGGCGAGTATTTGCAGGTTTTGTTTTTACGGTGTTCACCGAGCGGGTCCAATAATGTTTCTGAGTTATTGTATGGATTGTTACAAACGCGGCAATACCAAATATGTGGGGTTTTTTGGCGATTTTGTGGGTTTTTTTCACTTTATTGCATGTGTAGAGGGAATATTTGTGTTTAGGGGACTTTAACTTTATTTAATTGATTATTTTTATTAAAAAAAGTTTTTGTTTAATGTTTTTAACTTTTTTAATTTACTTTTACAGGTTAGCTTGAACATGCGATCCACTGATTGCTTGTTCAAGCTATTCTTCACCTTACACAGTGTAATGCAGGTGTATTACACTGTGTAATGTAACACGCTGAGCATGCTGCGCATGCTCAGTGTGTTACCGCCAGGTCTTGCCAGTAGGGACCGGGCACCAGGAAGCAGATCACGCACCCCCGGGCGGCACTGGCAGTCCCGAGGCTGCGATTGGAGCAGCAATCCCCCCCCCCCCCCCGATTCACCTTATCACCTTATCAGAAAAATCTCCGATCACCGGTATTAGAGGCTGGTGTCGGCTATAATATATAGCCGACACCCGCATATTCTGCGAGCTACTATTAGGTCAAATGTCAGTAAGGGGTTAACAACATAATCAGTCACTACCTGCAGTTTAGCATCAGACTATTATTTCGTGATTTCATTGTACAGATCCAGTAAAAACAACATATCCAGTAAAAATATCAGGTTAAAATAAATCATTTAAAGGACATCTTACACCAGAATAAGGATTTTAAACTAAGTACACTGACATATTGGTGTGTGATCTCTCTTTCATGTTCTGCTCTTCTTTTAGCTTTGTTTTTATGGAAAAAAAAAGTTTTACAAATTATGCAAATGAACAGCAAACACTCCTGGCACATTACGACAGGCTCAGCACTAAATTGCCGTAGCTTTACTATTACGGGACAAATTGCCCCTAACTAGTGAAGACCAGTTGGCAGCTCATTCATCAATTTGTTTTTTTGTAGTAGGAAAATCTGGGGATGGGTAAAACACAACACTCAAAAAAAATACTCTTGAGTATTAACCAGAACATACAATAAATACTATAGAGCTCTTTCACTTAAATGTTTTTGCTACAAATGTTTTTGCCCAAATGTCTTTCCCTTGGAAATAACAGGAGGCTGCAACAAGTCATTCTGGACATAATTTAGGCAGACACTACTCACAAAAATCCATGTCAGAAAATTTTACTGCAGATTTTTACCCAGTATTTGACCATGGGCATTGAGACATGTCAGCAGAACCAACAAGTCCACTTTACAACATAGTAACCTAACTGTAATAAAATATATGTGAATATTATGCATTTCTTTGAAAATAAAAAGGCACTGGTGATATCTTTGCCTATGCCTACCCTAACATATTGAAGTCAGCATGACAAAAAAAATCAATTTTCGAGCTTGGGTGCATGGATAGCTTTCTAAGACATGGTATAATGGTGACACAGGTCAAGGAAATGCATGAAAATAGATCAATAACATAACACGCCACACTAGTATCAAGTTAGACACATCAGAGATGATGCCAATCAATTGAACACTTGTGTAATTGTGAGTTGGCTAAAGAGGGAAAGAAGTGGTGTAGGATTACAGATGAAATATTCAATTCTATACCACTGTATACCATTTCCCTATTATAAAAATAAAAAATAGATTAAATGGAAAAAAAAGTACAGGGCTAGAGTAGGGTAGGTCATTACTATATTGACCACATCATTCAGGCTTTGTGTTAATTAAATTATCACATTAACTGGTTCTGTTCTGGATATGGATGTGGTATTGATCAGCTTAGGGTGTCTATACTCCATTTAATGGAACTGCCCTACTTAAATATGTAAGGCCACTTTAAGCTGTTTCAGATAAGTGAAATGTTGAAAACTAGTTTTAGCTTTTTTTTTTCTATATTATAAATAAAACTGTTTTTATGCCAAGCGACAAGATATTGATTTCTTCCCTCTATTAAGATAATTCAGTATAAAGAACATTTAAATATTAGTCTTCCACTGACTCAGCAAGTGTAAAAATGCCAGCACTCCAATCTCACTAAAAAGGTTATTGATTAATATCAAATGACAGCAGGACTATATACTGAAAGAAGTTCAGATATTTTGCTTTGCTAATACATCCATTTCACTCTTACTTAAATGAACTGAACAATTACTCATTTGTAGCAAGTCAGCAAAATTAAATATGCAGCAGTGCACACATGATAAGCATGCTATCAGTATTTAATGTGAGTGGTGGCTCTGTAAGGGTATATTCTTTTAATATCTGTTGGCTGCTTGGAGAAGGGCAATTAAATGAATGCACTGCTGTACCCATCACATTTTAGTCTGGATAACAAATTAACATAAGATGAAGTGCAACCATAAAAAATATTTAGGAGATCTCAAATGTGCAGTTTGATTTACTTAGAACATTAAGTCAATTTCTAAATGCATGCCGTATTTATTTCATCTTCAGTTTCGTTAAGAAGAACATTTAGAAAATGTTGGTAATTTAGAACTTTTTGTAAACTTACTTTAATTACACATGGCTTTTTCCTCAGACATAATATTTTGATTTAAACTACCGTATATACTCAAGTATAAGCCGACCCGAGTATAAGCCGAAACTCCTAATTTCAACATAAAAACTGGGAAAACCTATTGACTCGAGTATAAGCCGAGGGTGGGAAATGCATTGGTTACAGCCTCCAAGTATATAGTCTGCCAGCCCCTGTAGCATACAGCCTGCCCAACCCCTGTAGCATACAGCCTGCCCAACCCCTGTAGCATACAGCCTGACCAGCCCCTGTAGCATACAGCCTGACCAGCCCCTGTAGTAGGAAAAAAAATAACACTGTACTCATCTTTCTGACGTCCCTCATAGGTCCTCTTCTGTCTCAGACTGTCTCAGACAGAAGAGGACCTATGATGTCAGATGATGTCAGAAGGGTGAGTTTTGACTTTATTTTTTTAGTTGACTCGAGTATAAGCCGAGTTAGGGTTTTTGAGCACAAATTTTGTGTTGAAAAACTAGGCTTATACTTGAGTATATAAGGTGTATATACTCGAGTGTATATCTTTATAGTATATCGTTTTCCTCTGACTTAAGATTTGTATCAAATTTATGGGGCATTTCTTTATATGCTGATGCTTGTGTGCCAGGATATGATAAAGGCCATGTCCCCACCCCCCTTGTCCCGGGTGATACATCATCTGAATATCTGGCGGCCTGTTTGTCTGGTAATCCTCTCCTTTCTGCCTGCTTCATCCCTTTTCCGTTCAGCCCTAAACTCTGGTTTGCAAGAAGACTCTTTAGTGTGCAACAGGAGATAACATAATGGTCTCCAGGGTGAGCAGTGGAGGAAAGGGTGGGGTTATGCAATGTGCTCTTCCCTGACCCTGTGATCAATAGTAACAGGAAGCTAGGAGCTGAGGTGCATATCTGCTCTGTCCTGTCTACAGTATTCCCTCATGCTCCCACATGCAGTCCACCTCCTCACCCTGTAACTGTTAAATGTAATATGGAAAGTTTTAGGAATCTGATATTGAGGATAAAAACTATTTACTTTCTGGTTTTTGCTATGTCTCCCAATTTATCCCATTCTGTAGCACACTCATCTATACTTCTTCCTGTTTAAGCAGGAAATACATCATCTTTATTGCACATACATTTTCTCTCTTCTATTTATACTCAAAGGAAGGAAAGATAAGTTCTTATGGCACAGATGTTTGTCTCAGGATATTGATTAGCTATGAAAGTTTCAGCACATCTCTTTTTTTAAGGCACTGTGATTTTCTTATCTTCAATACTTGGACTGGATGTTTATCTATGGAAGGGATTTATCACCAAGATTTTTGATTTCTTGTACTACTTGTACAACTTAGACATAAAAAATCTCAAAACCTGGTACAAAATCAGACAAGGTGGGGATAAATCACGTTTTGGTTATATTCATGCTTGAGTTCTCACTTTGCAGAGACTCTGCACTGTTCTCCCTTTTCTTGCTGTCCCAATATCTGTGTTACTGCAGGACATAGTGTGAAGTCAGAAGCTTTAGACTGATCACATGCTGGCTGCATCACTACAAGGTCCGTAAACCCTTCAATGCTTCCAGGGCATGGGGTCAGAGAAGAAGTTTCAGCTGGGACTGGACATGAAGAAGAGTTGTGAGAGAAAGACAGAAAGAGTGCTTATGTGATTGATTGTATGTAACAGACCGAGATAGTGAATGTAGCTTGAGTTGTGTGAGTGAATAAATGTATCAGACCTGTGTGTGAATGAAAGGATGTGTGACCAACAGGGGTTTTTTAATGGGTGTCAAATGTATGTTTAATTTTTCGTGGATGACTAAATATGGGGTTCATCCTATAGTCCAAAAAACATGGTATACAGCTGTTCATATATAAAATTATACAACTGTGTGTAATAATAACCCTTGACCCTTGTGGCATGTGTCACACTGATAAAGGTTGGGTTAACCACAAACCATCTAATGTATGTATCCTTACTAGAGATGAGTGAGTATACTCGTCTGAGCTTGATACTCCTTCGAGTATTAGCATACTCAAAACGGCTCGTTGCTTGGACAAGCATTTCGCCTGCTCAATAACGAGCTTTCACTTAAGGAAACACAGTGAAGAACAGTGAAGAACACAGTGACAACAGTGAACAGTGAACACAGGATCATTTAAGTGAAGAACACAGTGAAGAACACATTGCAGATGTTTCCGTACATCTGCTAACTTATCCGAAGATATTAGTGCCGAACGGTGTTCTTCACAATAGTATGTGAAGAACAATATGTGTGAAGAACACATTGCAGATGTATGGATTGCAGATGTATTAGATTGTGAGCCCAACGGGGCTCACAATCTAATCAACCTACCAGTATATTTTTGCAGCGCGGGAGGAAACCAGAGGACATGGAGGAAACCCACACAAACACGGAGAGAACATACAAACTCTTTGCAGATGTTGACCCTGGGACTTAAACCCAGGTCCATAGCGCTGCAAGGCTGTAATGCTTACCACTGAGCCACCGACATTCACCCTGTTAAAGAGCAAATTCACAATGTGATCCAGTTATGTGCTGACACAAGAGGAGTTGGGTGAACATCATACACTGGCACACCATGCTTCATTAAGTTAGTTTAGCCAGTGAGTATTTTCCCTACTACCCTAGTTGTATGAAAGGGTTAAATATTCTTATGAATAATTATAAATAAGGTTATTGTATTATTTAGTAAATGCTGGTTAAATGTAAAATTAGTTCTACAGATGTCTCTTATATAACTAGTTTAGTGTTACTTTGTTTTAGCACAAAATGTGTGAATTAATTTCAACAAGTTTTTAATATTATTTTAGCAGTATATTTCTGTTATCACATAGAAGGAGAAGGACCACATGACTCATTCACTTGCCTACCTTGGTTTTATCTAAATCTGTGTCCAGCATATGTAGTCACATATGGCAACTCTTGTCATAGGTGACCCCGTCATGAAGAAACAGTTGGTAGAATCTGAGTGACTAGAAATGAAAGGAATGGTCAACTTTATTTCATGCTCTACTCCAGCATTAGATCTATAGATTAACATAAAATTAACAAAAAATAAACAACACATTATTCAGCTGGAAATTAGTCAATTATTTGCCACATATTTGTTTTGGGCTCCATCTATGTAACCAATAAATAAACAAGGGGCAAAATAACATATAAAAGGAATATGTCAAAATAGCAGCCATCAGTGAGACACGTTCATTCATCCAGTGCCCTGTATGCAGCTCAGTCCCAGATATTTGGGAAGGTGTGTTTAGTATGAATTGAAGTGACCACAAACTTTATGTGAGTCCTCCCTTCTATTTTCCATCTCTAGGACAAATCCTTTAAATTTTTACAAGCCAATTAGTTTCCTGCGAAGGGAACTCCCTATTGTAAAATGATGTAATGCTATTCTGTTCTATTTCCTAAATGGACTCACAAGTTTGCATAGAAGCTTTAGCTTTGACTTGAGTCGGGGACAATAGTAGTAGTTCTCTGTAGAAGTGCTATGAAACGTAAGAAATGTGTATACTGTAGCTATGTGACTTTGGCCTGAGGCTGAATTCTTTATTTCTGCCAGAAGCGACAATTTAAATGACCCGATAGATATATATTATAATCAAAGGAATAATCTTTATTTCTACAGCGCCATCATATGTTACACCCCATTACAAATCAAAAGGTACATACCATATTTTTTGGACTATAAGGCGCACAAAAAATCCTTTGATTTTCTCAGAAATCAAAGGTGCGCCTTATAGTCCAGTGTGCCTTATATATGAACCATACTTATAACAACAGCTGCCTTGAACTGTGCACAGGTCTGCCACCTGCTGGTTATTCATCCTTATAATCAGGTGCACCTTATAATCCGATGCGCCTTATATATGAACCCAGACGTTTTAGCAGGCATTTATTGATGGTGTGCCTTATAATCTGGTGCGCCTTATAGTCCGGAAAATACGGGTATATGAACATGTTAGAAATTGTAAAATACTAAAACATTAATAACTGTAGGAGTGGAAGCCCCTCTCACAAGAGCTTACAATCTATAATGACCTAATGGTCCAGCTGTGTACTGTGAACAGAAGACCATTGATCTAGACTTAGTAGTAGGTACAGGTTACTACATATAGTACATATTACATGGTACAATCATTTCTATATTCACAGTTCCATTCATAGTGGAATTGTCTACTGTACCGAGATTTACCCCTGAGCTCTCAACTTAGGGATTAAATATATCCTATTAAATTCTCACCATGGTCACATTTAACCTGCATACCAGTAGCTGTAAAAAAGGTATGATGCAAACAGAATAGCCATATCTAACCCACATGTGGATAAGCAAAATAATTATATAGAAGTGGACATTGATTGAGAGTGGCCAACCGAGAAAAATCCTCTCTCCAGCACCGAAAGCTTTCACCACAGGAAGCACTTGGCTCTTCAATGAAACTGCGCACAATACAACTTTTTATTATTTATACCTTTCCAATTGTGATTTACCAAGTAAAAACTAGATATGTCTAGCATGCACTGAGTCAGCCAGTCACAAATGGGTTAAAAAATCTTTGTGTGGGGTTAATCATGTCATATAATAGATATAGACATTGCAGATCTGTGATCCTTTTAAATTTTATTTGAAGCCCATGAAATGCATTTTACTGTAGCTTTACAGAGCTTTTATTACTGTGCTGGGAACTGGCGGGGATCAGCACTAAGCAGAATTTCTGTTTGCTCGCTATGTAGGGAGTTGTCATGACAACGACATAGAATATGGTTATTTTGTGCTCGGTGTATGTGAATTCTGTTAATTCGTACTGACAAGTAATGTTTCCAACTATATGCAAAGCTGGTTTACTAATAATACGAGAGAACTAATTGTCCTTCCATAATAAGGCAACTGAACACTAGGAATCTAAATGGGAGCTTACCTGTCCTTCAACATTACGAGTGAATAGTTAGGACGGACACATTTTACCTTTCCCATATTCTTGAGGTTATGGATCTATATACAAGACATGCCTGATCTGTAACTGCAGGTAAATTATAGATGGCCTTTGCCTGAGGATCTTTTGCAATACTCTGCAATGCATTTGGTACTAATCATAAATAAGGCCCCCATTTAATAAGTGTGCTTAGTAATAATAGTGTATACCCTGTGTATGACCGGCATTGTTGGCCCTATTGGTAACAGTATTAATAAATATAAGATTAGACATAATATGAAATGACATGAGTATCATACATTCTTTTGAACGAAAACTGAAAGTTGGTAAGGGGGCATTTATTATTGCAGCAATCTGTGCTTATCATAAATGCTTTGTAGACTGTACCATCTTGAGCAAGGAGATGGTACAAAATTTTCATTTTAAGCTGTTAAAATATTAGAGTTATTCCTATAAATGATTACAGAAATAGTTCAAATTTCCAGCCATTTCTTTATAAAGAACTCTCAATGCAATACAACTCCTAATAGTTTCCTATGCCCACATTCCATCCACACCAATACTGTATATTTTATTACTACACTTTCAATATTAACAGTATGACTTTTATCACTTTCATAGATTGAAAGCTCCTGTGAGCAGGCCTCTAATTCCTATTGTTTCATATTACTTTTATTACTCTGTCATGTCTTATTTTATTTACGTATCTCATGATCTGTAATGCGCTGCAGACCATGTTGATTGATTTTAAAGGGAACCTGTCATCAGGAAGAAGCACAATAAGCCTTACTCACCCCCTCCATTGTGCCTTTGTTGAAAAGTTCAGCACAGGCATCCCAGTTTAAATCCCCCTACTGAAATCCTTCCCTGATCATTTTGCATCTTTGTCTACATTTTCCCCACCACCACCTTGACCATTTGACCCCACCCACCGCTTTGTTGGCCCAACCCACTATGGATGGATGATATGGTAAGAAGCTCTGCAGCTTCTCACACACTGTTATATACCACATGCAAGTGAGGGGGATAGCATACTGGTAAGTTTAGGAAGGGGATGTCAGTCAAAAAAGGAGACATGGCTTACTAGCATCCTGGGAGAAATCTTGACTCTTCTCTTTAGATGTATACTCATCTCTACTCATTTGCAAAAAGTGCAGTCCCCATTATGTTTGTCTGAATGAGCCCTTAGTTGTTAAAATTACTGTAAATAAAGGTCATATCAGTGGTGAGATCAGTCCCTAAAAAAATACATTCCTCGGTTTGAATGGTTGGCTCAAAAATGAGATTTAAATGGAGTTGACTTCTGCAAAAGCATTAGTCAGAGCTTCCGGGGAAGCTAGTTCTCAATCCTGTAACAAAGTTTAGAGTGTCCCTGCATAGAGCTTGTAACTGATGTATGTATTCTGATGGACTCATGTGTTCCTGTATTAAATGGTTGTGCAATTGTCACTATATTTCCTCAAAAGGGATTTACATTTAGGGACCTATTTGTCTTACAATAAGAAATAAGAGGAAATGTGATAAGTTTATGTGGTGGAGTATTCCATTGAACTTTATTACCACTTTTCTCCTGCTACTAGATGGATATTAAAGGAACGCTTACAAAAAATTCAAGCATGATTAACCAGAGACACTTTCTCATACAGGCCCTTGACTATGGTAATTTTCTTATATTTGTTATCCATGACCTCTTTCCTTATAAAATAAACTTTTTAAATGATGCTAATGGGTCTCGCCCTCCTCCTCAGCACTTAACTCTCCCTCTGCCTGATGTAATCCCACTAGAACAGAGGAAGTTTCAGCACTCAGTGGGAAGAGGATGCGCTCCTTGCACACCGTAACAGCCAGTGAATCTACAACACAGAGAGCTCTGGTAATGCCGTCAGAACCGGCTAATTACCGTACTTTTAAAAGCAAATTTTTGGAAATAAAGAGGCCATGGATAAGAAATATAGGATGATTACCACTGTCACTGTGCCGGGTTTATCATGCTTTCTTTTGATGGTAGATTTCCTTTAATGATAATGTTATTGTTTACATCGAGTATGATTCTTAAGGATGTTCTTTTTACTATTATACTGTAATAACAATGATTGAAGTTATGAGGCAGGGAATTTTCTGCTTAATAAAATTGATTTGTCTAACGGGTTTGATAAAGAATAAATTAAAATAAGTCTGTAGATGCAGAAAGCCAATGCATACCCTAAGCTATTTAACACTAGTAACTGAGCTTTAAAGGACATGTCAAAAAGTGTTGAAGGTCTGGTCTCCACCAACCACAAAGCAGTCAACCAATTGATAGAACACAGATCTATTTCCTAAAGGGTATCCCGTAATGAAAACCCACAAAAAGCTTCTTGTAATGATGTAATGTTATATGCACATTTGACAATCAGAACAAAAAGTGTGCAATATTCAGTTAACAGAGGACATGGTATGTGAAATGTATATTTTAATCAATATCTCGTGATTGCGGATTTATGCAGCAAACGAAAGAAGGACTTTTATTTATTTCATGCATGAATGATAGAAAGATTTAATGAAAAAAAAAGTTGTATTATACGAGTGACACTTTGGAAAAGTATTTTTTCATCCAAAATGTTAAGGTGACAAGTAGCTTTACGTATTCACTGTGATTGCTGAATTACACATACTGTAGCATTTGGCTTTCTATCTAAAAGCAATTTATTACAGGTACACAGTGGATTAACTTTATTTTTCCTTTTAGAAAAAAATTTAAACAGAGTGAAAGTGATAGAAATCAAATTGCCTGCAAATAGAACATTTCCAGGTGGATCCCCAGTTACTCATTATATAGGACCATGACTATCAATGAGGCTTATATTAATATGAGGCCCGTTATAAATACAATTGTTTGTGACACAATGTGAATGTCATTTCATATGCTGCCTTCGGCATGGGATATAGATCAGTGTATCAAGAGCCTGTGATCTTGGGAAGCCCTAGGTGTAAATCTCTTAAAGAAAATGTTTTTCTTCCTTTATTCACCACCAATAAATTACAATATGTTACGTTTAGAGATGAGCGAACACTAAAATGCTCGGGTACTCGTTATTCGAGACGAACTTTTCCCGATGCTCGAGTGCTCGTCTCGAATAACGAACCCCATTGAAGTCAATGGGAGACTCGAGCATTTTTCAAGGGGACCAAGGCTCTGCACAGGGAAGCTTGGCCAAACACCTGGGAACCTCAGAAAAGGATGGAAACACCACGGAAATGGACAGGAAACAGCAGGGGCAGCATGCATGGATGCCTCTGAGGCTGCATAATCGCACCATTATGCCAAAATTATGGGCAACAGCATGGCCATGACAGAGTGACAGAATGAAGCTAGATAGCATCTAAAACATCCAATAATTGACCCTGACACTATAGGGGACGGCATGCAGAGGCAGCGGCAGCAGGCTAGAGAGTGGCATGGCGACATACCCGAAATGGACTCAGGCTTCAAACCAATGGGTGGCAGAGAGGAACCAAAGGAGGTGAGCAAGAAGCGCTCAAATAATATCGGTACATGATAAAAGTTTGCCAGTATATTTTGTGGATTACACAGCAGGGTGGCGACAAAGTTAACATGGAAGCCATGAAAACAACCCAAAATTCTGCCTGACACAGCTCGTTTGATAAGGGGACCATGTATGGAGGCAGTGAACTAGTAGTAGATTAAAGGTGCTGCAGTTAAAACTATGTTAGTTGGATCTTGGCATGGAGCTGGCGCTCCGCTGCCAGGCGAGCTTTCGCCAATCCAAGCCCCTGTCTCTAGGCTACTCCCCAAACAGCACTTCTAAGAACCTTTTGTATAAGATCAAGTGTAGTAGCGTTCTTATAAGTTTAGGATATGCCGGGTGAGGGGAATGTAAACAGATGCGCAAGAAGCGCTGAAATAATATCCCTAAATGGTAAAAGTTTGCAAGTATATTTTGGGGATTACACAGCAGGGTGGCGACAAAGTTAACAACTTTGATGTGGAATGCCCTGTAATAGCTCTTGGGCGGTGTGCCTTTTATCGCCTAGGCTCAGCAGTTTCAGCACCGCCTGCTGTCGCTTAGCGACGGCACTGCTGCTGTGCCTAGAGCTACCGACTGATGGCGCCATGCCCACGGATGGTAATTCGGAGGAGGAGGAGGTGGAGGAGGGGTGGGAGGAGGTATAGTAGGCCTTTGAGACCTGGACCGAGGTAGGCCCCGCAATTCTCTGCGTCGGCAGTATATGACCAGCCCCAGGGTCAGACTCGGTCCCAGCCTGCACCAAGTTAAGTGTAGTAGCGTTCTTATAAGTTTGGGATATGGCGGGTGAGGGGAATGTAAACAGATGCGCAAGAAGCGCATGATGCGCATGGAGCTGGCGTTCCGCTGCCAGGCGAGCTTTCGCCAATCCAAGCCCCTGTCTCTAGGCTACTCCCCAAACAGCACTTCTAAGAACCTTTTGTATAAGATCAAGTGTAGTAGCGTTCTTATAAGTTTAGGATATGCCGGGTGAGGGGAATGTAAACAGATGCGCAAGAAGCGCTGAAATAATATCCCTAAATGGTAAAAGTTTGCCAGTATATTTTGGGGATTACACAGCAGGGTGGTGACAAAGTTAACAACTTTGATGTGGAATCCATGAAAACAACCCAAATTTCTGCCTGACACACCTCGTTTGATAAAGGGACGATGTATGGAGGCAGCTATATGGACGACTTTTGGAGGTAGCAATGGAGACAACGTGTGGAGGCTGCTATGGAGACAATTTAATTTGGATAGTGCCTGTATGTGGCAGTCCCAAACATTTTTCAAACCAGAGGAGCAGGTAGGTGGCCCTCCAGTAAAATGGGATAGATTGAGTGCCTGTATGTGGCAGTCCCAAAAATGTTTCAAACCAGAGGAGCAGGTAGGTGGCCCTCCAGTAAAATGGAATAGATTGAGTGCCTGTATGTGGCAGTCCCAAAAATTGTTCAAACCAGAGGAGCAGGTAGGTGGCCCTGCAGTAAAATGGAATAGATTGAGTGCCTGTATGTGGCAGTCCCAAAAATTGTTCAAACCAGAGGAGCAGGTAGGTGGCCCTGCAGTAAAATGGAATAGATTGAGTGCCTGTATGTGGCAGTCCCAAAAATTGTTCAAACCAGAGGAGCAGGTAGGTGGCCCTGCAGTAAAATGGAATAGATTGAGTGCCTGTATGTGGCAGTCCCAAAAATTGTTCAAACCAGAGGAGCAGGTAGGTGGCCCTGCAGTAAAATGGAATAGATTGAGTGCCTGTATGTGGCAGTCCCAAAAATTGTTCAAACCAGAGGAGCAGGTAGGTGGCCCTGCAGTAAAATGGAATAGATTGAGTGCCTGTATGTGGCAGTCCCAAAAATGTTTCAAACCAGAGGAGCAGGTAGGTGGCCCTCCAGTAAAATGGAATAGATTGAGTGCCTGTATGTGGCAGTCCCAAAAATTGTTCAAACCAGAGGAGCAGGTAGGTGGCCCTGCAGTAAAATGGAATAGATTGAGTGCCTGTATGTGGCAGTCCCAAAAATGTTTCAAACCAGAGGAGCAGGTAGGTGGCCCTCCAGTAAAATGGAATAGATTGAGTGCCTGTATGTGGCAGTCCCAAAAATTGTTCAAACCAGAGGAGCAGGTAGGTGGCCCTGCAGTAAAATGGAATAGATTGAGTGCCTGTATGTGGCAGTCCCAAAAATGTTTCAAACCAGAGGAGCAGGTAGGTGGCCCTCCAGTAAAATGGAATAGATTGAGTGCCTGTATGTGGCAGTCCCAAAAATTGTTCAAACCAGAGGAGCAGGTAGGTGGCCCTGCAGTAAAATGGAATAGATTGAGTGCCTGTATGTGGCAGTCCCAAAAATTTTTTAAAACAGAGGACCGGGTAGGTGGCCCTCCAGAAAAATGGAATAGATTGAGTGCCTGTATGTGGCACTCACAAAAATTGTTTCAAACAGAGGACCGGGTAGGTGGCCCTCCAGAAAAATTAAATGCATGAAGTACTATAGCAAGAGCCAGTGGGCCCTGTCAAAAAATAGCCATTTTCCTCTGCTTTACTGTACAAAGAGGAGGAGAAGGAGGAAAATGAGGAGGAGGAGGAGGAGTGGATCAATTATTCAGGTTGAGCTTCCTTCACCTGGTGGAGATTGGAAATTCTGAGAAATCCAGCCTTTATTCATTTTAATAAGCGTCAGCCTGTCAGCGCTGTCAGTCGACAGGCGTGTACGCTTATCGGTGATGATGCCACCAGCTGCACTGAAAACCCGCTCGGACAAGACGCTAGCGGCAGGGCAGGCAAGAACCTCCAAGGCGTACAGCGCCAGTTCGTGCCACATGTCCAGCTTTGAAACCCAGTAGTTGTAGGGAGCTGTGTGATCATTTAGGACGATGGTATGGTCAGCTACGTACTCCCTCACCATCTTTCTGTAAAGATCAGCCCTACTCTGCCGAGACTGGGGACAGGTGACAGTGTCTTGCTGGGGTGACATAAAGCTGGCAAAAGCCTTGTAAAGCGTACCCTTGCCAGTGCTGGACAAGCTGCCTGCTCGCCTACTCTCCCTCGCTACTTGTCCCGCAGAACTACGCACTCTGCCGCTAGCGCTGTCAGAAGGGAAATACTGTTTCAGCTTGTGCACCAGGGCCTGCTGGTATTCATGCATTCTCACACTCCTTTCCTCTCCAGGGATGAGAGTGGGAAGATTTTGCTTGTACCGTGGGTCCAGGAGAGTGAACACCCAGTAATCGGTGCTGGAATAAATTCTTTGAACGCGAGGGTCACGGGATAGGCAGCCTAGCATGAAATCTGCCATATGCGCCAGAGTACCAACGCGTAAGAATTCACTCCCCTCACTGGCCTGACTGTCCATTTCCTCCTCCTCCAACTCCTCCAACTCCTCTTCTTCTGCCCATACACGCTGAACAGTGAAGGACTCAACAATGGTCCCCTCTTGTGTCTCGCCAACATTCTCCTCCTCTTCCTCCTCATCCTCCTCCACCTCCACCTCCTCCGATATGCGCTGAGAAACAGACCTCAGGGTGCTTTGGCTATCAACAAGGGAATATTCTTCCCCCGTCTCTTGTGACGAGCGCAAAGCTTCCGACTTCATGCTGACCAGAGAGTTTTTCAACAGGCCAAGCAGCGGGATGGTGAGGCTGATGATGGCGGCATCGCCACTGACCATCTGTGTTGACTCCTCAAAGTTACTCAGCACCTGACAGATATCAGACATCCACGTCCACTCCTCATTGTAGACTTGAGGAAGCTGACTGACCTGACTACCAGTTCTGGTGGAAGTTGACATCTGGCAGTCTACAATCGCTCTGCGCTGCTGGTAAACTCTGGATAACATGGTCAGTGTTGAATTCCACCTCGTGGGCACGTCGCACAACAGTCGGTGAGCGGGCAGTTGGAGGCGGCGCTGCGCTGCCCTGAGAGTGGCAGCATCTGGGCTGGACTTCCTGAAATGCGCACAGATGCGGCGCACCTTCGTGAGCAAATCAGACAGATTGGGGTATGTCTTGAGGAAACGCTGCACTATCAGATTTAACACATGGGCCAGGCATGGCACATGTGTCAGTCTGCCGAGTTGCAGAGCCGCCACCAGGTTACGGCCGTTGTCACACACAACCATTCCCGGCTTGAGGTTCAGCGGTGCCAGCCACAGATCAGTCTGCGCCGTGATGCCCTGTAATAGCTCTTGGGCGGTGTGCCTTTTGTCGCCTAGGCTCAGCAGTTTGAGCACCGCCTGCTGTCGCTTAGCGACGGCACTGCTGCTGTGCCTAGAGCTACCGACTGATGGCGCCGTGCCCACGGATGGTAGTTCGGAGGAGGAGGTGGAGGAGGGGTGGGAGGAGGAGGAGGCATAGTAGGCCTGAAACACCTGGACCGAGGTAGGCCCCGCAATCCTCGGCGTCGGCAGTATATGAGCAGCCCCAGGGTCAGACTCGGTCCCAGCCTCCACCAAGTTAACCCAATGTGCCGTCAGCGATATATAGTGGCCCTGCCCGGCAGCACTCGTCCACGTGTCCGTGGTCAGGTGGACCTTGTCAGAAACGGCGTTGGTCAGGGCACGGATGATGTTGTCTGACACGTGCTGGTGCAGGGCTGGGACGGCACATCGGGAAAAGTAGTGGCGGCTGGGGACCGAATACCGAGGGGCGGCCGCCGCCATGAGGTTGCGAAAGGCCTCGGTCTCTACTAGCCTATAGGGCAGCATCTCCAGGCTAAGCAATCTGGAGATGTGCACATTAAGGGCTTGGGCGTGCGGGTGGGTTGCACTATATTTGCGTTTCCGCTCCAGCGTCTGGGGTATGGAGAGCTGAACGCTGGTGGATGCTGTGGAGGATCGTGGAGGCGACGATGGGGTTTTTGTGCCAGGGTCCTGGGCAGGGGGCTGACTAGCAGCTGACACAGGGGAAGGAGCAGTGGTGTGCACGGCCGGAGGTGAACGGGCTTGTTGCCACTGAGTGGGGTGCTTAGCATTCATATGCCTGCGCATACTGGTGGTAGTTAAGCTAGTAGTGGTGGAACCCCTGCTGAGCCTGGTTTGGCAAATGTTGCACACCACAGTCCGTCGGTCATCCGGTGTTTCCTTAAAGAACCTCCACACTTCTGAAGATCTAGCCCTCGCCGCAAGAGCCCTCACCACGGGAGCTTCACTAGTTGACAGTGGCGCTGATGCACCAGCTCTGGCCCTGCCTCTCCGTCTGGCCCCACCACTGCCTCTTCCAACCTGTTCAGGTCGAGGACTCTCCTCCGTCTCAGAAGCACTGTGTTCACCCGGCCTCTCAACCCAGCTTGGGTCTGTCACCTCATCATCCTCCGATCCCTCAGTCTGCTCCCCCCTCGGACTTCCTGCCCTGACAACAACTTCCCCACTGTCTGACAACCGTGTCTCCTCATCGTCGGACACCTCTTTACACACTTCCACTACGTCAAGAAGGTCATCATCACCCACAGACTGTGACTGGTGGAAAACCTGGGCATCGGAAAATTGCTCAGCAGCAACCGGACAAGTGGTTTGTGACTGTGGGAAGGGTCCAGAAAACAGTTCCTCAGAGTATGCCGGTTCAAATGCCAAATTTTCCTGGGAGGGGGCAGACTGGGGGGGAGGAGGCTGAGGTGCAGGAGCTGGAGGAGTGGCGATTTCGGTGACATGGGTGGACTGCGTGGAAGACTGACTGGTGGTGGACAAATTGCTCGAAGCATTGTCAGCAATCCACGACATCACCTGTTCGCACTGTTCTGGCCTCAACAGTGCTCTACCACGAGTCCCAGTAACTTCAGACATGAACCTAGGGAGTGTAGCTCTGCGGCGTTCCCCTGCTCCCTCATCAGCAGGTGGTGTCTCACCCCGCCCAGGACCACAGCCTCTGACCCCTGCAGTAGTTGGACGCCCACGTCCCCGCCCTCGTCCTCTACCCCTAGCCCTCGGGTTAAACATTTTTAAAATGAGAGTTATAACTTTATTTTTTTTTTTACTTTTTTTTGTTTTTTTTTTGTGTTTTTTTTTTTTTTTTGTGTTTTTTGTTTTTTTTTGAGTTTTTAAAACCAAACAATGCTATCCTATTGCTATGGCTATTTTCTAGCCAAGTATCAAAGGAAGCACAGTACTATGCCGGATGAGATGACACTGAGTTATTGCCTAATAGAAATCCAACCCCTACTGAATTTTGCCACTTCAGCCTTTGCTATGGATATGTGCGCCACTAAGCGCAGAACACAGCGGTCGCAAGTCTCACTACAAATTGCTCAGAATTGGCAAGTACATGCACTGCAGAAACTACAGCCACCAGCAGATCAACCAGAAATCAAATATATAGAACGCTACTGTAGGCTTCAAGATCAAGAAGCTGTTTGTATTCTCCTATGGCTATTTTCTAGCCAAGTATCAAAGGAAGCACAGTACTATGCCGGATGAGATGACACTGAGTTATTGCCTAATAGAAATCCAACCCCTACTGAATTTTGCCACTTCGGCCTTTGCTATGGATATGTGCGCCACTAAGCGCAGAACACAGCGGTCGCAAGTCCCACTACAAATTGCTCAGAATTGGCAAGTACATGCACTGCAGAAACTACAGCCACCAGCAGATCAACCAGAAATCAAATATATAGAACGCTACTGTAGGCTTCAAGATCAAGAAGCTGTTTGTATTCTCCTATGGCTATTTTCTAGCCAAGTATCAAAGGAAGCACAGTACTATGCCGGATGAGATGACACTGAGTTATTGCCTAATAGAAATCCAACCCCTACTGAATTTTGCCACTTCGGCCTTTGCTATGGATATGTGCGCCACTAAGCGCAGAACACAGCGGTCGCAAGTCCCACTACAAATTGCTCAGAATTGGCAAGTACATGCACTGCAGAAACTACAGCCACCAGCAGATCAACCAGAAATCAAATATATAGAACGCTACTGTAGGCTTCAAGATCAAGAAGCTGTTTGTATTCTCCTATGGCTATTTTCTAGCCAAGTATCAAAGGAAGCACAGTACTATGCCGGATGAGATGACACTGAGTTATTGCCTAATAGAAATCCAACCCCTACTGAATTTTGCCACTTCAGCCTTTGCTATGGATATGTGCGCCACTAAGCGCAGAACACAGCGGTCGCAAGTCTCACTACAAATTGCTCAGAATTGGCAAGTACATGCACTGCAGAAACTACAGCCACCAGCAGATCAACCAGAAATCAAATATATAGAACGCTACTGTAGGCTTCAAGAAGCTGTTTGTATTCTCCTATGGCTATTTTCTAGCCAAGTATCAAAGGAAGCACAGTACTATGCCGGATGAGATGACACTGAGTTATTGCCTAATAGAAATCCAACCCCTACTGAATTTTGCCACTTCGGCCTTTGCTATGGATATGTGCGCCACTAAGCGCAGAACACAGCGGTCGCAAGTCCCACTACAAATTGCTCAGAATTGGCAAGTACATGCACTGCAGAAACTACAGCCACCAGCAGATCAACCAGAAATCAAATATATAGAACGCTACTGTAGGCTTCAAGATCAAGAAGCTGTTTGTATTCTCCTATGGCTATTTTCTAGCCAAGTATCAAAGGAAGCACAGTACTATGCCGGATGAGATGACACTGAGTTATTGCCTAATAGAAATCCAACCCCTACTGAATTTTGCCACTTCAGCCTTTGCTATGGATATGTGCGCCACTAAGCGCAGAACACAGCGGTCGCAAGTCTCACTACAAATTGCTCAGAATTGGCAAGTACATGCACTGCAGAAACTACAGCCACCAGCAGATCAACCAGAAATCAAATATATAGAACGCTACTGTAGGCTTCAAGAAGCTGTTTGTATTCTCCTATGGCTATTTTCTAGCCAAGTATCAAAGGAAGCACAGTACTATGCCGGATGAGATGACACTGAGTTATTGCCTAATAGAAATCCAACCCCTACTGAATTTTGCCACTTCGGCCTTTGCTATGGATATGTGCGCCACTAAGCGCAGAACACAGCGGTCGCAAGTCCCACTACAAATTGCTCAGAATTGGCAAGTACATGCACTGCAGAAACTACAGCCACCAGCAGATCAACCAGAAATCAAATATATAGAACGCTACTGTAGGCTTCAAGATCAAGAAGCTGTTTGTATTCTCCTATGGCTATTTTCTAGCCAAGTATCAAAGGAAGCACAGTACTATGCCGGATGAGATGACACTGAGTTATTGCCTAATAGAAATCCAACCCCTACTGAATTTTGCCACTTCAGCCTTTGCTATGGATATGTGCGCCACTAAGCGCAGAACACAGCGGTCGCAAGTCTCACTACAAATTGCTCAGAATTGGCAAGTACATGCACTGCAGAAACTACAGCCACCAGCAGATCAACCAGAAATCAAATATATAGAACGCTACTGTAGGCTTCAAGAAGCTGTTTGTATTCTCCTATGGCTATTTTCTAGCCAAGTATCAAAGGAAGCACAGTACTATGCCAGATGAGATGACACTGAGTTATTGCCTAATAGAAATCCAACCCCTACTGAATTTTGCCACTTCAGCCTTTGCTATGGATATGTGCGCCACTAAGCGCAGAACACAGCGGTCGCAAGTCTCACTACAAATTGCTCAGAATTGGCAAGTACATGCACTGCAGAAACTACAGCCACCAGCAGATCAACCAGAAATCAAATATATAGAACGCTACTGTAGGCTTCAAGAAGCTGTTTGTATTCTCCTATGGCTATTTTCTAGCCAAGTATCAAAGGAAGCACAGTACTATGCCAGATGAGATGACACTGAGTTATTGCCTAATAGAAATCCAACCCCTACTGAATTTTGCCACTTCAGCCTTTGCTATGGATATGTGCGCCACTAAGCGCAGAACACAGCGGTCGCAAGTCTCACTACAAATTGCTCAGAATTGGCAAGTACATGCACTGCAGAAACTACAGCCACCAGCAGATCAACCAGAAATCAAATATATAGAACGCTACTGTAGGCTTCAAGAAGCTGTTTGTATTCTCCTATGGCTATTTTCTAGCCAAGTATCAAAGGAAGCACAGTACTATGCCAGATGAGATGACACTGAGTTATTGCCTAATAGAAATCCAACCCCTACTGAATTTTCCCACTTCGGTCTTTGCTATGGATATGTGTGCCACTAAGAGCTAAACACAACGGTAGCAAGTCCCCCTGCTAATTCCTCACAAAATGGTAAAATATGCAAATTAAAATAAAAAAAGTAGAACGTTATTGTAGCCCTAAGAAGGGCTGTTGGGTTCTTTGAGAATCACTCCTGCCTAACAGTAAGCTAATAGAACACCCTAACGCTTTCCCTGAGCAGCAGCAGCTCTCTCCCTAGCGGCATCCAGAGACAGAATGATCCGAGCAGCGCGGCCAGCGGCTAGTCTATCCCAGGGTCACCTGATCTGGCCAGCCAACCACTGCTATCGACGTGTAAGGGTACCACGTCATGCTGGGTGGAGTGCAGAGTCTCCTGGCTTGTGATTGGCTCTGTTTCTGGCCGCCAAAAAGCAAAACGGCGGGAGCTGCCATTTTCTCGAGCGGGCGAAGTATTCGTCCGAGTAACGAGCAGTTTCGAGTACCCTAATGCTCGACCGAGCATCAAGCTCGGACGAGCATGTTCGCTCATCTCTAGTTACGTTATCACCTAAATGTACGTTATATATATTTAGAAGCATAGTACAGACCATTCACATCAGCTACAGCACAAAACGGGGACACAAAGCCATCTTCGATATACAAATGAGAATCAGTGTCATACGTATTCCCATCTTGGACATATATCAGAAAAGTCCACTAAGTTCAGGTCCCACCTTTGCAAATTACATCTCAATAACATTCGTCTTCATACACTTGTGCCTACAGTGAATTAAGCCCTCTCCCTTCCCTTCTGAGGAACTTTAAATGCCAATCCTAACACACCAAATTTAGGCTAACCAGTTAATAGATCAATTAGATTTATCAATTAATGTTTCAACAAAAGGGCATTCTAAATAGGTTACTTGCATATGATCTGCCATGGATTCAGTGACCAGAGATTGCTTTAGTGGGCTTGTGCACAAAGAATGGGATTAGACAAAAAAGTACCAAAAATCAATAGCACTGAGGCACTATCAAAGAGATTTTACAAGGTGTTTATTAGCACTTACAGTATCTTTCTTCCTTTACCACCTACAGTTAGCACTATGCTACATCAAGCTTGATGAATCCATTGAGAAAGACAAACAATTCTCCATTATAAATGCTGGAGTGCTGCTTCTTTTAGCTAGTGTGGATACTAAAAATGTCTCAAATAACAGCAAAAGTCAGGTTTTGCCAGTTCTCATAATGATAATTATAAGACAAAATCATGTTATTGGTTTGTCTTAATTGTTTTATCTGCTAACTGCTATTCTTGATAAGTCATGAATTACATTGGGATATTACTTTTTACCTGTGTATGTTTTTTTTGCTTACTATGAATAATTCTACGACAGCAGGCAGATTTCCTGAAGCCGTGTATTAGAACCGATCAGTGCACTCATCTGTGCTCTGTTATCTGTTGGTTTCTCACTTGATAGACACAGTTTTAATTTGATGCTCGTAGCTTTCAGTCTTTCATTCTTAGCTGATTACAGTACAGAAGGGCATTTCAATATTTTCATGTGTTGAGAGGAAGAAGGTCAAACCACAGACCTTGATAATGAGCTCTCTTCCCTCACTGTCTTTTTTTTCATACTTCCATCAACTTGTTTCTCATTAAACATGCAGGTCTATGACCGAGAATGTAATGGGCCAAGGAACTAAACAAATGGTTTATGCTTACCAGCTGTGGTTTTAATTTAAGTGAATGAGAGGGAGTTGGTGGACCTATGACTCTCCAATTATTCATAATGAATTGTTGGGTTAGGCCTACATATGGTGAATGTGCATCTGTGAAAATGGAAATGAAGAAGCTATTGCAGACTGTACATCATACCACTTAATGTCTCATGGATTGCAAAAGCAGGATTGAAGGATTTCCATTACTATTGTTCTGGTCTATGATGAATGTATGGTCAGTTGGTGTTATAGATTTTCATTGTGTTGAAAAAAAGGATAACATAATCAATCTTGGAATGGTGTTTGTTTCATTTAAGTTTGTAACCCATTCACTTTTATGTTTTTATTGTTTTATTCTTTTACCTGGATTGGTTTCTATGGTCAATAAAAATGGTTCTCCAGTTGTAAGGAGGGTGGCAAGGGGTGCCGTGAGGACAAGCAGGACAGTGAGCCCAAGGGACAGCTACAGAGGCGGTACCTTCCTAAGCCACTTTGCAGACACAAAACAAGACAAATAACCTGCAAGAATCACGAGTGGTCTGGGTCACAACAAGTTAGCAGGTACAGTACAGAATCCAAAAGGAGTAGTCGATGGTACAGTGGCAAAGATCAATAACAATGGCAAACATGGGAAAGATACAGGGGCACATTCAATAAGGGCTTTGCGACAGTTTTCTGGTGGACTTTGCACGTTCTTTCTAGTGGAAACTGCTTACACAGGTATTTAGGAAGTGTCTGCACCACAAATATGTCACACGCGACCCTTTCGTGGTGCAGCTGCACTAGGCATCATGCAGCACAAATAAGGGGGCCCCATGCTAAAGATAGACCAGAAGTGGGGCACTCTGTCAGGCCAGTTCAGGGAGTGTCAGATTCATGAAGAAAGGGTGCCCAAAATCATGAATCTGGCGCACCCTTCATTACACACAGGCAAACCACACCTAGTGCAGTTTGCACTATTCTTAGTAAATGTGACCCACAGAGTTGTGGTAAAGCCTATAACTAGCAAGGTGCGATGGGAATGGGCAGGTATACAAGAGAACTCCCGGACACACCTCCACCTACAGAGAGAATGTGCTGTCCATCACACCAGTAACCCTTTACTGGACAGGACTAAGCTAAGCAGTTTACACACGGGAAACACAAACAGACATTAACATCTTCTAAGCCGCATTCTGCGTACAGGGGACGATGCCAGCGTATAAAATTAAGACAGTCATCAAATCTGACAGTAAGCTGATAGTTTTGAATGAATAAACTCTAATTTCCTGACTGAACCTTTTAACTTAACCCTGATGGTTGGATGAGAATGATAACATGTAGTCATTATAATACTGTTCCTCTAAAATGTAAGGCAATATATTTCTGTCCATCAACCCATAGAAACATCCTGATTCGGAAAATAGTATATTTTGCCTTCTCCAGAACATAATTTGGGCGGCACGGTGGCTGAGTGAGTAGCACTTCTGCCTTGCAGCACTGGGGTCCTGGGTTCAATTCCCACCCAGGCCAACATCTGCAAAGAGTTTGTATGTTCTCTCCGTGTTTGCATGGGTTTCCTCCGGGTACTTCAGTTTCCTCCCACACTTCAAAACATACTGTTAGATTGTGAGCCCCATGGGGACAGGGACCAATTTGACATGCTTGTGCAGCACTGCGTAATCTGTGTGCGCTATATAAATAAAGAATTATAATTATCATAAGGGGCCTTTCAGTTGATTGCAGTTAGATGATCTAAGCTAGTGTCAGCTGGGCCTTTTAATTAAATAGGTTTGTGTGTCTTAACCTCTCTCTAAAAAAATGCAAAACATTTTAAGGTAGCACGCAAAAAAAAAAAAAAAAGGTTATGACCCTTAAACCGCTGCTTATGAAAATTTGCTAAAAATTAGAGTCTTTTCAGGCTGTGTCACTAAGAGGTTAAAGACATTTTAATATGGGTGACATTAGGTTGCCAGTGAAACATTGTCTAGAAATGCTGTAAATGTGCAGTAATTTCTTTATAAGTGATTGGTCAGTTTATGGGCAATTAGCTGCTTCACATTATTTCTGTAAATTCACTGGTATTGCTGCTAGATACCACTCTCTTAGCCTACTGTATGAGCAAATTAAATATGACCTTATAGCAGCAAATCCAATGCTTTGCATCATTTAATAGATGTTGTTCCACTGATTCCAATGCAGAAAAAAAAATTCTTTAGCTCCTACAGTTTTATTCATTAGCCAGCACAGTATCCACTTCTTGGCAAACATTTCTCCTCCAAATCCAGTCTTTTCAGGATACCCATTGAAGGACCTATAGCAGTGATGGCTAACCTATGGCACTGGTGCCAGAGGTGGCACTCAGAGCCCTTTCTGTGGGCACTCAGGCCATCACCAGAGATGACTCAGGGTATCTTCCTGCAGTCCCAGACAGCCCAGGACTTGCTGTGCACACAGCTATTTTAAAGTGACAGCTCTACCTGGGACTATTTTCTGCTTTATTGGTGTCCTCTGGGTGCTGGTATCAATTAAAATTGTGACAGAGAAGGAAGTATAAATCACAAATTAAATTTCTGTGTTGGCACTTTGCGATAAATAAGCGGGTCTTTGTAGTTTGGGCACTCAGTCTCTAAAAGGTTTGCCATCACTGACCTATAGTGCAAAGGTGGCCGCCAGAAGCTACCAAGGAGAGGTCCAGCTGTTCTGCTCATATAGTCCTTATGCACTCAGCATTATGTGACAAGGTGAGAGTCCCCGCAAATCAATCTCTCCTTATTTATATTCCTCCACAAAAGTGAAGGTTTCACTTTGAGGACTTGTGCTTCCTATTTTCCAGATTTCTTCTTTCCAATTTGCTTTTTACAGTCAGGTAGGCAATCCTGGTGTGGATCAGACCCCCACCTGAAAGTAGAGAACCTGATTAGCATATTGGGTGCCAAAAGAAATAGGACAGATTTTTCAGGAAAAATGGGGCTAGAGCATAAAATGTTTTACTGTCCCAAAATAAGTGGGACCCCACCTACTGCAAGAAAGTAAAAACTACAGTTGCCAATGCTAAAATTGCAATAAAAGGAAATTTACCGCCAGGATAAAGAATTGTAAACAAAGCACACTGACATACTGGTGAGTGCCCCCTCTGGCAGGTTCAGATTTTCTTTTAGCTTTTTAGGACCTTGTTTTTACAATAAAAAGGTTTCACAGACTCTATAGATGTCAATGGAGCTTGGAGCCCCAAAGGCTCATCTGCATAATTTTTAAACCTCTTTTTCTTAAAAACAAAGGCATGCAAAGCTACAAGAAGAGCAGCTTCTGTTGGATTGGGCACATAACACTATGCCAGTGTGCTTGGTTTACAATCCTTCATCCTGGTGGTTGATTTCCTTTAAATCATTGAAATCAAACTATGGGAACAAGATTTATTGCGCTTTCTGCACTACTTTTGGGGACATAAGGTATGAAAATCTTGCAATGCCACAAACTTTTTTACTTTTTGCCCCTTTTGAAGGGATTACAGCAGGGAACAAGGTAGGCCAAGGCTATAGCTGAAATCTATAGCAGTTTGGACCTGTCATTGATTTCAACAGAGAGGCATGAGTGCTGCAAAGGTCGGAACAATAACACGCCAGTCTTTATTTCTATTGTTTAAAGAAGGGTCACTGTCAGAGAAAAACATTAGAGCAATTGATTGCCATCCCATTTATAACACTTGCCGTGGATGTAAGATGGACAGCGACAAAAATGTATTTCCTATAGAATACACCCAAGTGCATGAAAGAAGCAATGCACACCATTCATTAGTGGTCATGAATACAAGGAGACATGGATGTTCAAGTGCTAAAACTATCCAGCTCACAAGAACTTTAGTATTTACAAAGATGTGTTACAAATAAATTGCTCTTCTCACTGTATCTAGATAAATAAGTAGGTTGTTTAAAACTACAGAACGCAGTCCATTCCCAAGTCATTAACCAGTTTCAACGGCAAGCTGATGCGAGCTCATTTCTGCAGTGCTGTCACTGTACTAGGGCTCTCTGCACCTGCATTGCAATAACTATGCTATCTAAAAATAGCCTTCTCCTTACCCATCTTCAAAATCTTATGCTCGCAGTGACTCCCAGAGTTCAGGAAATGAATAGACAGTAAAAACACACAAATAAGACAGAGCTACACACTATGAAGAGGATAAATATATATGTATATAGTATGTACTGAACATATAGAATAAAAGCATACAGAATAAAAGAAGAATATACCGATTATTGGTGTTTGTCTCCAGGTCCACATTCATTATAGTTCATACTGCAGTGTTTATAGTACAAAATTTTAAGACTGTTGTATGGGGCGACAAATGCACACAACCGTAATATATGACTTACCTTCTATATCATCATTGTTCAACAACAGGACTCATTATTGTTATAGAGCAGAAGAATGTCCCCAGTATAATGGGGGGACAGTGGGGGGTCTGTCTGCTGGGATAATAACAATAGCTAGGTCTTTTTTTTAGCACTGCTATACTTTAGATGCTTTTGTCTGTGCTCAGCTCAATCAGGAGACACAAGGTCAACCTATTACAGTCTGGAGGCCAACGTGGTGTCTCCTGAGTGTGGATGAGTGCAGCCATAGGAATCAAAAGTGTCACAAGACTCAAAAGAGAACTGCTATCTTCATGTTTTAATGACCATAGAGATCTTATTTTAAATACACGACTGTAGATGGGGTCATGATAATATAGTACTTGAATCTGTGCAAAACTTACACTGCTGAATTTTGTCTCTGTGTTGTGTAAAATTGTTAAAATCATGCTCAAAATCCCTATAAAGAAACCACCTCACAATAATTACTACCTCTGCGATCTGCTGATCAGAGATCCTGCTCCTGGAAATAGGGGCAGATGTATCATTAGGAAGGAGCCAGTGATTTATGAGTTTTAGATGTTTTTGCACAACAGATGTATCATAGTGGCCTGAAAATCTTCAGAAAATGTCATATAAGGTGTTAATCTGCATTAAGTTTAAGTTAATTGCAGGTTTGGTGCCCATCAACAGATATCACCTTTAGGAGATAATATGAAGACCAAATACTGATATAGCAGCATTGATACATCTCCTGTGGTGACAATTTACATAAATGATTATCCATGTAATATTTGGCAGGTCAAATCTGACAGTGGACTGCATGTTTCTAGTGAACAATAGTCATATGCAACAATAGACATTCATGATACAACTGGTGATAGATATTTGAGTACAAGATCAATAGGAAACATCCTTCCATAAGATTGGAAGATATCCCATTGTTTGGATTCATTAGGATCAAAGGTGTATCACCTTTTCTGTTTTGTACATAGTAATAGTGGGATGACTCTTTTCAGGGTGCAGATGCATTGAATTTTGGAAAGACAATAATAACAAACATTGTGCAATTATAACTGTCTTCACACTCTTAAAGGGGTATTCCAGGAATATGAACATCTGATACAAATACCAATAATGCTATAAATAGACGAGTACAACAAAATTCTGTGTCATTAATCACAAAATAGAGCTTAAATAGTTAGATTTTATGATTTACAAAACATTATTAGCTTTATACAGTAGGCAAAGTTATCTCCAAGATGGCTGACATCTACAACTACAAGTTGCATGATCCTTCAGTTCTCAGCAATAGCTCCTCCCTCTTATACTCTGCAGCCAGTGACGATGTCGCAACACAACACTGGCTATAGTAGATGCACTGCAACCAATCGACTACAGTTAAAAAAGTGATGATCACATGACCTGTCCAGGCAGATGCAGGACATGTGATGTGGACATGTGACCAGCAGCAATCTTCTCTCCTGTGTCTCCTCCACAGGGACAAAGTCCCGGGACATATTAGAGGGCCAGTAGCATTTTAATTCTTCATTAAAGTGCATGCCAACAATATTTTTCTGCTTATGGAAGCAAAATTTTAAATAACAACTAATTACACGTGTGCTTATATTTTAATGACTCATTTGCATATGAATTATGCTTATTCCTGAAATACCCCTATAAATGACTTGTCCGCTCTCCAATCACTTAGAAAGGAAACATTTGGCCATGTATAGTGTGTAAAGTACCCTGCATCATAAGCAAACATTCTATAAAAAAAACGTTTGAATGCAGAGAAATCAATTCTATTTTTATACAATGTCATGTTAGAATCAGAAGAGAAATAATCCATAGACAGAAGCATATGTGTCTTCAGTATTAGAAGCTGAAGTGATTTTGCATTTAGGATACACTCAAGCAAAACTTGAGGTCACTTTTGGAACACAATAGACTGCTGGCCAAGTGAAGTCAAGCTGTGAGACTATGAACTAGTAAAGCTCGCAGAACAGATATACAGCGCCCTCAAGTCATCATCTGTTTAACATTTTAACTTCAGATACAAACATATTCTAGACTTTGCAATAATGCATGCCCAGGGCTCTTGTTTGACATAAGACAAGCTGTGACTATTGTCAACCATCAAATAACTTGAAAATGGTCTACAAAGTTTCTTATTTAAAAGCAATACTAGACCTTTGGGTCTTTTTACAAGCAACGACCACTCCAAACTGTGATATACGATAATTTGTTGGACCAGTGTTGATCTCCTGAGTGAAGTCAAGTGTGTTAGCAGGAGATAAAGAGGCAGAAGACTTCAAAGAGTAACACAGAAGTTCAAAAAATTGAGCTCGATCTATAAGACAAGTATGGCATATTGTATTGATTCTTAAAATCGGAGCGAGAGTTGGTTCCTAAAGATTATTTGTTTGACAGAAAATTTCAAATCCAAGAATCTGATAAGAGGACAAGTACTGTATGTAGTGAACATTTTATCATTTCTAAAATGTAAGGCTTTTGAAGTTAAATACACTTGAAGGAAATAGCTGTCCATTGCATTTTCATTTCCCAGAAACACTTGCATCCTACATAAAATCCCAATCAATGTGTTCACTTTGGATCATCAAAGCTAAAAGCTCAGAGACTGAGTAGAAATTTGCATTCACAAATATTCACAGATATTCATTTACCGGTATGCTGAATGCAGCCACACTGTAAGTAATGCTTTTAGGCAGAGCATTTTCTCATTTCTTGGCTTTAGTGGCTGGAAACCATTCTGCATCCCAGTTTGCCTTTATTGAAAATGAAGGCTTTAATTGTAAAGCATGTGTTTAATTGGGCACAGTGGCATATGGCAGAAGTGGTGAATTGTTATTTATTTGAGCTATCAGTTTATGCTTATCAGATAAATAGCATCTTCAGCTTTGGTGTCTATCCTTTGAAATTATCCCTACATGAGAAAAAAAAGAATTAATCCTCCCCAAACAATATCTATTTAAATGTCAAGATATATAAAGTGTATTGTGGTGCTTTTTATATAGAGTTGGGTTTTATGCTCAGTTTATGCCCTTTATGTTGGTGGAAAAAGATATAAAACTAGAACCACTGTCATAAAACTTGGTATCCAGACGAAGGCATTTTTAGTTTCATTTTAGACTTGGTTCCTTATAAAGCTGAGTATATTTTTATAGTTGTTGTGAAAACATCATTTTAATTTTATTGTGGGAAATGTAAAATGTTTGATAAAAAGGGGTTGAAACAATATAATGAATTCTGGTGAAATCCAAAGAGAAACAAACAAGGTCATCTTTTTATATAATATGTTATAAATATTTTGGTGAGTTTAGCCATCATCTGCTTCTCTTGCTCTCCCCTGTTCTTCATGTACACTTTTTCACCACCAAACCTTTCTGTATGTGGTATACCTCTTATGAGCATTTTGAGGAGTCAGGGAGCTTGGCAACATTAAACTCATGTGCATGTCTAGCTTTTGTGATTCTTATTACCAGTGATTGACTGACACATGCACACTTTGCTAAATAAATTTTTCCAACACAAGTTATACCTAACCAACTAAGTTCTTGGCCCTAGTCCCATTAATGAAATGAATTATAGTCTTTAGAGACCTCAACCATCTTGCTTTTGTGAGCGGCGGATGTCCTTCTGGTGGGACTCAAAGAGCAAGTCAGGTCTCTTTTGTTATATTTGTTTTGTAAAAGCTATGGGACTTTAATTCTGTGCCATAAATTGTTATAACTACAGTATATCCATTTAAGGCATATTTCAAAATTATGAGATTTAGCTTATTTATTCAGGGATTTATTCTGATTACCATATTCGGATCATACTTTGCCTCAGAATAAGACATTAAAGGGAACCTGTCACCAGGGACCTAATTTTTTTACTAAACACAGATTCTAAAAGCCCATGACATCTGCAGTGCAAACATGTCTCTCTGCCTTTTCTAAGCATTTGCATTACAATATAATTGTACAACGTACTCTTGCATCCTGACAAAATCCTGGGGTAGTCACAGGGGCTGGACTTTGGTTTTCAAAAAACAACATGTGACTTGTCTGATCTGCAGGCTGTCCATGTTTGTGCACCTGTAATGCTTGTCCCTCCCCCACTGATGTCAGACTGACCAGGTTGTGACCTCTGAGAAGAAGCAGGAGGAGGAGCTAGACAGGTGGGGGCCAAGCTCTGAGGAGTAACACAGGTCACATGTTGTTTTTTGAAATGTATCTAAACCAAAGTCCAGCCCCTGTGACTACCCCAGGATTTTGTCAGGATGCAAGAGTAAGTTATAACTCACAATAATATTGTAATGCAAATGCATAGATAAGGCAGAAAGGTAGATTTGCACTGCAAGTGTAATAAGCTTCTGCGACATGTCTTTAGTGAAAAATGAGGTTCCCTTTAAGTAACTGCCTAATAGAGATATTTTTCTTATCTCAAAATACATAAAATGTAAAACGCCCATACACTTAAGAGCAAAATCTTTGATTGACAGATGATGTCATTGGAAAGAAAAAATGGCATGTTGAATTTTTAATACAATTTACCTTTGCTCTTATAAGAGGTGATTCATTGCCAAAGGCAACTGGCGGAGGCCTTTTTTCTCTCTAAAGATTATAATTGTTGGGGGGATATTACAGCTGCTGAAGGTGTATTATCACTTTATTAAATTATTCTAGGCTTTCTAACTTTCTCTAATTATATAATTTGTATAATGCTTAAGTCATACGTCTATCTATAACATAGTGTAGAAATGGGTTCCTAAGAACTTTCGCTGAAAATGGTATGGAAAAAATATTAGTTTACTTTTTTTGTACACAGATGTCTATAACTACATTCCTCTTCTGTTGATGATCTGGGTCAGAAGGCGTGTGTAGACTTAAACCCATAGATGCTCCACTAGGGAATTCTGGGAAGTATGTAAAAATGTTTTCTAAGGTGTTAAATGGAAAATAATGCTTCCTTTTGCTACCTTGAACAGCAGTCCCCTTAACATCAAATATGACCTACAAGAAGTCTAAAAACATGATGTGGGATTAAGCCAAACCAGTATATCTATTCCATATCAAGGAAGCAAACCCCTGCTTTTATCTTGCAAGAAAATTGAGTACATATTTTGCTTGTATTTAATTTTTATTTAAACATTTTATATTTTGCAACAAACAAACTGAATGGCAAAGACAGGGATGAATGTTGGCCAAAACACAAAAAGCTCTTGCTGAGAATCAACATTAGGAAGTTTTGTTACATTTGTGAATCTTTCCAATTTTGTTCTCCAGACAATTTTTTTTTTTTTTTTTGGAACTGAAGATGATTAGCCTTTAATGATTAGTCTCTAATTTCCAAAGAAATCTGGGATTGTCATTATTACCTCCATGCATAATATGATACATCTACAAAGGATTAATGTTTTCTACAGAAATTTACCCAAGATATCCAATAATACTTGGAACCTTTCCATTATATTATTCTTTATTTCTCAATTCCACCCAAGACGAGCTGAACACTTTGGAAACTGTGCAGTAGTTACCTTGAATAACACTAAAGGTCATGTATTTAGTTTCAAAAGGATTCTGTTTGAGAAAGTTATTTGGAAATATAGGCCAATCAGCTATAAAAAATACAGCAGTGTTGCATATATTATGTTTTATATGATGTTTGTTTTTTTGTTTTTGCTGCCACGGTCATAAAATAAATGTTTTAGCAATGGTTTTCTTAAAACAGTAGTCAGTGCTGCTGGTAACATTTTTCTGTATTAGTCTTGATAGCAGATGTTTTCCACATTCTATTTTTAGTTGATATTGTGCTGTAACAATAAAACTGCAGGAAAGTTATACTTCAAAGAACTACTGAGATTGTGTAGGGAATGAAAGGGATATATTACACATAACCAGTTTAAAAGGGAGAAGAAAACATTCTAAATATTACAGATGTTTTTCCAGTTGTCACATCCATGAAAATTAAAAAATGTGTTAAAGTGATTGGTGGTCCTGTTTGTGATACAGATGTAGGTTTATTTGACTCTTAACATGATAAGAATCGAGTGGCATAGTGTTTGTTCCTTTGAAACCCATGTTATAGTAAATTTAAAGAACATCTCTCATCTCTCAGGATCTGCACTTCTTTAAGCTTCCTAAGCCCTTGTTTTTAAGAAAAAATAGGCTTTAAAAATTATGCAAATGAGTCTGAGGGACTCCAGGATCCATTAACACTAACACTATTAAAGGGGTTTTCCCACGAAGGAAAGTTAGACCCTATCCACGGGATAGGGCCTAACTTGCTGATCAGTGGGGTCACAGTGCTTAGACCCCACAGATCGTGAAACGGGGGGTCCGTCGGTCCCCACGTCACTCCTCATACTAATGGAGCAGACAACCCGCACATGACTATTCTGCCTCCTTAATCTCTATGGAGCTGATGGAAATTGCCATGGTATAGGGCCTAACTTTCCTTCATGGGAAACCACCTTTAACACTAACCCTTCAGGTCTCAGGCTCATTTGCATAATTGTAAAGGCTTTTTAAAAAAAGCAAGGGGTAAAAAGCTAAGAGAAGAGCAGATTCGGCCAAAAGTCTACTTTAGCTGCTATTTGATGCCAACTACTAGAATCTAGAGTTCCTTAAACTGCAATGGAGCACAGGACAAGTTCTCATCCAAAACATCCAAAAACAGCAATGGGCCTTCTGACAGGGCTCACAGGGTGAGCTAATGCTTAAAGTTGGCATCCCAGTTGGACTTTTGCTACCCTGTTCTGTTAATTCTGGTGAGTTTTATGATGATAGATCTTTATTATGGGAAAACCTTGTTAAGTTCTCAAATTCAGTTTCCCTTGAACAAATTGTCTAGCCAATGGTATATGTATTTTTTAGATTGCAGTAATAAAATTCTTATGGAAATAAATAAGAGACTTCCCCTAATGGACTTTCTTAAACTTGCAGTAAATGCTGTTGGACTACAAATTGCAATTGCAATTAAAGATCATTTGCTTCAGGAGTATCTTACAAGAGCTGATTGCTTATCTCATTCTATATAATTTGCTTAATATACATGGTCACATCCTTTCACCATGTAATAAATCAAAATACACCACAGAGATAAGCAGATGTTAAACCGTGTCTTGCCACACTGCTTTAATTATTCCTGGGAGTAGTTTGTGTCATTAATAATGCAAACAAAATGCCTATTAATATGCAAATTAAATGTCATATCTTCTTGTGACTCTAGAGTATTATCATATATGGTTGACCTGAACATCTAAATATGTATTCAGATGGGCAATGGACAAAATTCAGATAATTCAGATGTTGGGGCCAAATTCAGATGACGGAAATTTATTGATAGTTATATCTCGAGTATCTACATAGGAGAAGAATGAGTAGATTCCCTTGATGTACAAGAAAAATGTTTGTGTCTTGTATGTAGGTGATGAAATATTACTATCCTTCTAATACAGCAGAAGAAGGATTAAACTACACTTACAAAAGACAGATTACTGTCCCTGATTCTACTGGGAAGAATGCAAACAGGGCAGTTTTTGTTTCTAGGTAATGGAACATCAACAACAGAGCCATACGGTATGATACAATTATTTACATGTTCTTCAGAAATGTAACATAAGACTAATAAATATGGTATAACTCATAAGTTACAATCATGCTTCTAGTCCATTGGTATAGTCTCTTTCATTATTATATTTTATCGAGCAAATAAAATGAATATTTCATTCAGTCTGTGGGGCAAAATGTCTATTAGTATCAGTTAACTGTGAGATTCTGTACATTTTGTCTAGATAATTTCCTTTGGGGTAAATTAGCTGTATAATTTGAACTATTCATGAAATATGCAACATTGCAAGCAAAATTCTAAAAAAGATATTAATAGCCATGAACTACTGTATAATTTGTTATGACTATTTAGAGGAAAGGAAACCATATTAGCATGGTCTGCATTACTAAAACCCTTACTGGTAGTCAGCTGTAAATGTATCTCACATGACTGATCCGCTCCCCCATGCTGTTTGTCTTTGCGCACAGCAGGTTGCACCTTTTGTTTTTCAGTCAAATACCTCTGACCCAGCGTATCATCTTTGACATTTAGGTTCCTATTAAGTTCCTACCTAAACAACTCTGTGGTACCTAAGGCATTCCTTCAATGTTTTGCATGCCTCAGGGATATTGATGTGGCAGACTCCACTGTTTATCTTATATATTGTGACTTATTCAGGTTAGGTGGTTACTTATAACCAGGGTCTTACTTCTGGTTTATGGTTATTAGATTTACTTTTGTGTTTGAAAGGGAAAATATAATTCATAGTTGTGGTCGATATGTATTGCTCTTTGTATTATCAAATGGACATATTTATCTAAAAGGTAAAATACATAAAATAATTTAGCTGTTTGTTATGTTCTGTTTAGAGTCCAATATATTGTTGTTTTCTGCCTCCAGTTCCACCTACTTGAGGTTGTGTTGTTTGTTTGCAAACTACTTTTAGTCTCTGCATTTGGGTGGTCAAACCTGTATTGGTTGCCTTTGTATGATATTTATCGGTCAGTTAGCCTTGCCTTCTGCCTTCACCTCCTGATACCTTCCCAGTTACTTTTAATTCCAACTTGTTTATACCCACAACTTTTTACCAACATTTTGCAAATAACAGATAAATAACTGACTTATCACAACAGTGAAATGTGTTTGTGTAGAGATCTATGAGGAAGGTCAATTTAGCAGATTTAAGCAAATAATTTACACATTTGTAAATGATGGCACCGATAATGCTCCACATTTTATTAATACAATGTGAGAATACATTTATTTCCGTAGAAAAGGTCCTAGATGGGGACCTTTGTGTGCAATACTAAATGTGTTCATAGTGCTAAATGAAAGTAAACTTGACAATGTCAAGCACTTATCTATGGAAAGTGATTTCAGCTGCATGGTATGCCTGGACCAATTCTACAAACATTGTTTGGATCAATCAGATTTGGAACACTAATTCTTGCTTGCATAAAATGCCCAGAATAAAATACAGACAGTCCCTGGGTGTCAAAAAGAATAGGTTATGTAGGTTTGTTTGTAAGTGGAATCTTTATGTAAGTCGAAACAGGTTTTAAGCTCTTACAGCTGATCATTACAGCCTGTGGTTAATGGTCAGTAAATTACCAGCATCCAGAGAGCTTTAACAGAGGTCATTGGACAGAGGGCTCAATTTTATATCATGGAGTCATCTGTAAGTTTGGTGTTTTTTAGTCAAGGGCTGTCTGTACTTGTTTGGAACTATATACAATAAGAAAAATAATTTAATGCAGATATAGACTTGTATTCTAAAAAGATGAATAATGGCTCACTGTAATCTTAGATTTACAAAGGATTTGTTACTTTTCTTTTTATGGAGAGTTTTTAGAAATGGATTAAAAACCTTGAGACATTTGGCATTTAGAAGTCCTGGAGAATACTGAACATTTTGTATCTTTGTCCGGAATAAGACATTAATGTCTTACATATACCTGAGATAATGTTTTTCAGCCTGTATTAAGTGGTGTTTTTGAACATAATTTTCCTGATTTTAGGACACTGTAATACACATTATTATGCCTCGGAAACTCATGTCGGAACCTTTTACATTTGATTTGTCGTGCCTTTTTTTAATCCTCCCACTTCTCCAGCAGTCATGCAAATTTCATTCATTGTAAAATATTGAGCAAGTAAGTAATTACAGAATAATGTTAAAATATCTCAGGAGGGCTTGTAAATGGTAATTTGTCCAAAGTTGATCAGAAAACATCCATAATTCATGTGAATCATATCACTTAACAAAATGTGGTGAACTAAGGCTAATGGCTGAATGAGGGATTGTGACTTGCTGAGGATTATTTGAATGATATATATTAATACTTCAGCAGCAAAGTCTGACTACAAAGATAGTATGAACATTGAATATGAAAAAAACCAAAGCATAAAACTTAGCAAATTGGTGGGAATAAGTACAATTTCCCAAGCAAATATCTGAGTATTTGCTCTCTATTGTCTAAGGATGTCAGTGTAGGCTGATGTAGGGAATAATGTATTGAGTATAAAATACAGCATTTTTCCTTTATCCCAATTTAGAACAACCATAATGATACTATGAAGGCTTATAAAATATGGCTCATGTGATTTCATGATCCACATGCAAATTTAAGTATGAAAATATATTTTCAGACATATTACTTTTTAATAATTACTGAACACACACATTTTATGGTTGGATCCTGCAGATTACATGAAGAACTGTTTCTTGACCTTTACATAGTAAAAGGTCCCAGAATCCCACATCTCACCTGGATCTCACCTGGTCTTGGGAACAGACAGACAGCTGGCTCTGCGACTAAATCCCCTTCTCAGCTTTTGCTATCTATTGCCCGACCTACCCTAAGCAGTAGGTAGATAGCTTGTCAACTTTCCCTAAAGCCAACACAGAGACAAAGACGGTACAGAGAGAAAAAGTTGCCAAATATGGCTTAAGGCCAAGACAACGAACACTGCACAGGATACAGGAAAAGGGTCAGAAAAATCAGAATACAAAAGGCAGTTTGTATAGGAGCTGGCTAAATGTAAACTATAGCAGGCAAAGAGTACCGATCAGGAAATGCTGACATTAGAATCTATAGTCTCAGTCTGGAAGATGATTGGAGAGGGATTCTAACAATCACAGCAGGATAAGTCTTAAAGAACCTGAGCAAAGTTTTTGCAAGACAGACGGTGTGGTGCAATTCAATCGAGGCTGTCAGGGGAAGGAATACCGCAAGGACACAGTGAAACAAAGTGACACTATCAGCATATCCTCAGCCGTACTTTACGACAGGTTGGTGATGGCACATATGTTACAATAACACCAGATTAATTCAGTTCCAGAGTACTTATAGTGGTTTACAAGCTTGGGCATCTTTAGGCCAGGTGACCTAAATATGTTAATCATACCCCATAAAAATTGACATAATAACCCAAAATACACTCAGTATCTGGATTGCTTTTATTGCATATCTCAAACTCAAATCTCATAGAGATCACATCCACATACGATTGCCTAAACCCCCAAGTTTAACTAGGGCACAGAGGCAACCTACAGTATTTTCCATACCTTCAGTAGAATTTTACATAACTGTTGAAGGTGATCACAGAATTTTAGATGCTATTCATTATGCTGCATCTCTTGCATTTCCTTTCCATTATAGATATTATTGTTTAGCTGAAAGTTTATGCAATTTAAGCAGTTACAGCAACATATAAAGTCACAAATAGTACTATTAAGAATTACATATGTACATGTATAACTTTTATTCGGCAAATAAACTTGCTCATAAGAATCAATTTTCACAGAAAACATATTTCATCATGCGAATCAGCCCTGACACAACATTTTACCCAGTCCCCACAAGTCATGACACACAGGTGGTGCAGGGATTGAAGACAACCTGTTCAGCAAGTCAAACAGATGTTCACTGAAAGCTTCCATTGCCCTTTGTATGCCAGTAGGTGATAACACAAGGATTCAGAGCTTCTTTTTTGGTTACTCATTTGCTAAAAATTCTAAATGTGTTATTAAACAATTATCCCATATGTCTTGCTGAATTGGATGCCTGGTTTATAGTCTGGGTTTTAGTTAACTGAAGTTAATGGAAAGCAGTAGGCATTAAGCTGTATTAATACTCAGCTTGTCATGTGGTCTCACTCTCGAAGCCATCATTTTTATATAATGCAATTAACATAGCCATGTGAGGGCTAGTTATGTGAGGTACAAATTGTATTTCCTACTGAGACAGTTATGTTTTTTACAATGTACTGAGCGGCTGGAAAAATTCCAAATGCGGTGAAATACAGAAGTTCCTTTTTTTCACAACTTTGACTGGGCAAAAAAACTGCAGGGTATACTGGGCAATTCTTTTGGGAGCCTCTGAGAGGCTAAAATGGCAATAGATTGCCACCCTAATGACAGCTATTAAGGTGCCATGGTCTGTTTTGACTGTGGCTGCTAGCAATAGGTGTTTATTATACAATGCGACAAACACTGAACCCAGTATGTAGAGGGCTCTACAAATGAGAGGATACTGTAATCTTTATTTATTTTATAAACAATAATGGGAAATATATGTTGGCAACACTGCACAACGCACCAGTGTGCACTCTTCCTTTTCTATTTTTGGTAAAACAATTGAAAAAAACCCATCCCCTTGAATCCCCTGGACTTTGAAAAATTGTATGAACTTAAAGTATAATTGTCAATAGAGATAATTTTTGATATTGTGTGTGTGTGGGGGGGGGGGGTGAACATTTTTATAATATACTGCATTAAAAATTCTGCTTAGTTTGTTTAAATAAAATAAAGCTACTTCATCTCATATGATGTGTATACCAGCCTGTATAGTGTGTGTCTGTTGAGGTTACATGACTAACTTCACTTTAAGCTTGATGTTTGAATATGGTACTCATAGCGTACTACAGCCAAGTAGAGACTAGGGAGGGTTAAAACTCACTCACAGCTGTGTGAACAGGAGAAGAGAGGAGAGAAAGTCCTGTCTTTGGTCCTGTAGGCAGATTTACCATAGCAACGTATAATTAATATTGTAAATAAAGGGCACATTGCAGTCTGTTTCTTTACAAACAGAGGATAATTTCTTAATGAAGTATATTAGAAAAATTTTCACAACACTCCCACACAATATAAGACAGCTGACACTTTCCTCTTACTGCCATGGTTGGTACTGGCACCAATCGTAACAAACCTGTAAAGTGCCTTAGTAAAACCTGACTGCGGCACCTAACAGAACTGCCAGTTGTAGCTTCCATCTTGGATGGCCAATTTCCACCTCCTGTGGTGTCATCAAAAAACGCATATTAATGGCCCACACAGCCTATCATCTTATAGAGCCTATCGATGGCCGGCTGTTAGAGATCAGTAGTAAAATTACAAGTATGAGCAATCAGAGTACACCCCCCCACCCTCCGGGTAAAAGTACATTAGGGGGCCTGAAATTTGAAAAAATTTTAAATTATCATAAACATGTTACATAACTACAATTCCAGAATGCCATTTATTCTAAAATATAAAAAAGATTATTCCTGGCCGTGATAGCTGAAATTTAAACACCCAAATGTCATAATCCACACTTTTTCACCATATTTCCATAAATATTTGAATAAAAAAATTATCAAAGGGCCCCAAATTGATATAAATAAAAATGCATAAAATTACACCCTACGCAGGTCCATGCACCAAAGTATTAAAAAAGTTTTTGGTCTAAGAATTTGGAAAAATGGTAATTTTTTTCTTTTGGATTTACATTTTTTGATATATACCAAAACCTATGTAAATTTGGTATCCCTGTGATCGTACTAACCCACAGAATACAGAGAAGGATTATTTGAAGCACACATTGAAAGCTGTAAAAACAGAGTCCCCAAGAATATGTTCCAAATGCATTATTTGAACATTTCATCGCACTTGGAATTTTTTTTCCAATTTTTAGTACTTTGGATGGAATAATAAATCGAGCCACTGAAAATTACAATTTGTCCTGCAGATAAAAAATCTCTCATACATCTCTTTAAATGGAAAAATAAAAAAGTTATGGCTTTTGGAATAAGGGGAGTAAAATGAAAACACAAAAATGAAAAAGGGATGAGTCAGCTGGAAAATGAAAACAAAGGTATGATGTGCACATGTAAGTATTGTCCTACATAACATAGCAGTTAGATCGTAAATTGTGATAAGGAACTCCATTAAACTTAGCTGGAGTTCACACTTTTCAACGAAGTTTATTTTCACCAATTGCACTTCTGCAATTACTTGATTTTGTTTATTTTGACAGCTTATTAAGTGTTAGTTTGAAACAGTTGATAAGACAAAGAGCAGGAGGCCTCCAAAGCCTAATGGTTTCTTCAGAAAACTAAGGATAATTTGTTAGAATGCAAATTAATAAGGAAATTGATAAACTGAGCAGCCAATACTAATTATGTATGATTAACTTCTCCAATAACATGCCAGATCTTTATTTGGAGTCCATTTAGGGCTCCCAAGGGTCCCTTATACACTGCATTTATCAGACACAAGAAGGGAGCAGTACTCCCTTAAATTACCATTGGCTTCTTTTTATCTATCATGAACATAAACAGGATTAAGACAGGCCATGTATTGACAACTGAAGGCCATCATGTAAGTAGAGTGTTTGTACTTTCATTCCTTGGCATGCCCTGAAAAATACAGCAAAATGTTATATTCTATATTTTACTATAATATTTAAACTGTTTTCTTAGACTGTTTTAAAGAGAGCTTTGATCTCTTTAATTAGTCTATTGTAAGCTACCCATGAGGATGAAAAGCAGATTTTTAACTGTCATGACCACCCACCATCTATTTTTAAGCTTTTAGAAACACAGAAGAACTATACCCATTGTACAGTATATGAATAGGGAAGAGTGGTGGTTTCCATTAATATTGAAAGGTTTTTTGGAACCATGTGAAGATGTGTAACTGATAATACCTTCAGGCTTTATGATCACTTCTTAACTTCAGAACTGACTTTTCTGCTTCTCTCTTGATTGAAAGTATTTGGAGGGCTTTATACTATGTTTTCATCTATAAGATCTGCTATAAGCCAAATTGAAATGATGTTACCTTACTTTATACAACTCAACTTCCAAACAAATGCATTATTATTGTTACAATGCATATGGTCTTTACGTCTGGCATACACTTTTAACCATAGTAACCATAGTCTACGATTGTTAGAAGAATAAAAAAAAGTTTACACAGACCCGGTTCACTTTAGGGTCTTGGCATTTTAATAATAATAATTAATAATAAATCTTTCTTATATAGCACTATACTGTCCCACAGTGCTTTACAAATGAAAGGGTACCTATACAGTATAAACAATATAAAACATTATAGAGCAATGACATAGTCTGATGAAACTACTGGTAGTCCTTCAGTACGTACACCCAACTTTCAGACAACTCCTGTGGCCACTGTCATCTCTAGTAAAGCTCTATGGATGCTGGTAATTTAGTGAACTTTAGTCCAAGTTTACAATGATCAAATGAAAGACTTATGAAAGGTGTCTGCAATGAAGCTTTATTGGTAATCTTTGTACCCAGTGAAAACTTAACATTCTGAAAATCCAATCTTCACAAGGACAAAATATACCTGTTCCGACTTTCATATACAGAAAACTTAAAGGAAACCTGTGATCAGAAATTGTCCTAATAATCGACTAGCCACTACAAGTATATTGTCAGGTACTGTAACACCTTTTAGTTTTTTTCTTTTATAATCCAGTGTGTTTGCATCATCCAGAAAATCAACTTTGAAGTGAGATGTAAATTTCAGTTGTAAAGTCAAAGAGGTAACTATGAAAGCCTCCTCCTCTGTGATTGATAGTGGTCATTGGACTTTAGGAGATCTGGTTAGTGGTGTCTCTGGATGCAGATTCATCAATGACATTGACGGGGGCTTTATGAGGAAGAGAGAGCTTGACTTCAGTATCAAAATCTCCACCTCCTTGACTTTATACGACCAATTTACATCTCACTTCAAAGTTGATTGTGGTTTATTAGGTTAATTTCTGATGCCAGGTTCACTTTAAGAACAAACTTACAAAAGCTATTTTGTATATAATTCGGGCACTGCTTATATAGAAATGAGGGCCTTGCTGTCGAGATCTTACAATGTATTTTAAGGCTTCAAAGTACTTATAGGTTAATTAATAATATGATACATAACTAATGTAATAAAATACTAACTGAATGTTTCAGTTGTGCTGTCTTAGGTGTTTCTATATTATTTAGTTTTTCTAAGAGGTAATGGTGCCTAATACATCACCTCTCAATCATTAAAGGCACTTGCGCTGAACATGTTACTGCATAATAGGGAATTGTATTCATTCAGAAATTTACTAAGTACAAATGGTGGATATGCAAACTAAAACTTCACTTTTAATAAAGCCAAACAGATAGAGCCAATATCTTGAGGGGTAATGACGTTATCATATTGCGTCCTTAGGTTGAGCATATCATTTATCTATACTGGTTGGCACTTGTAAGTTCTCCACTAGGAGCTACTAACATATTCACTATTGCATATTTTTATCTCTTTGGTTTTATTAAAAGTTAAGTTTTAGTTTGTTTGCCATTTGTGCTTAGTGCTTGTTGATCCTGGTAGATTATGGTAGGGAGTTCACATTACCCACCTAATATACTGTCATTCAGAAATTTACTAAACAGAATAATACAAAATTGTGAATCTATGAAATATTTCAGTGGAGCTGTTGGAAGTCTATGTATTACACAATTGCTCATTCTACTCAACAGTTGAAAGAAGTTTTTTGCAATTTTGATTAAATCTTATATTTTGGGAGGAATATTAGTAGCTTATTCCATAAAACTATTAGCTAAAGTATTTTCACAATAAACTTTTCCCTACTTTAAACACTTGGTTAATGTACTGGTATACAGTCATGGCAGGAATAGATTTTTAGTGCCAGTAAGTGAATAGGTAATCACCAGGGTGCACCTGTCTCTTACTGGAGCTGAAACTATGCACTGAGATTCATGGATAGTGCTGAGCAGAACAAAGGTCATTCCATCTCCCAGGACGCACCACTCTTGATTGACACACCCGTTAAATTCTACTCTACTTAGTAACTTATCCAGATGTCTCTAAAATGACAGTTTTACATTCATCCAGCCTTGAGGTAATGACCTTTTCTAAAGCAAATATATTTATCATCCCTTCTCCTCTCATTTTATCTTACGTTTGAATAAGTTGTTGAATCTAAGCTTTGAAGTGCCGCTAACTTCTATTAAAATAAAATTTTGGCATAGCAATGAGACATTTTACAACATGTATCATTAGGAGAAATCTATGTTTAATATAATATTTAATGAATTCCATGTTATTATCTGCTCTGAATTAAGAACATAAGGTGGAAAAAAATTCTGAAACTGTTGAAAAATGAATTAATCACTTGTTTTTCTTAGTTTATGTAAAATGCAATAATTATTCCCATAATCACACATCTGTCAAGTACACTGAAGCATGCATTTCTAATGAAAAAATCAGAATAATCACACACCGTATGTATAATTGTCTATATACTCTCTATATGTAAAAAGGAGATTGTTAATCCTGTGCCAATTTATATAAAATCTTAATGAAACAGATACATTTTACAGGTAAAAGAAACTACTTTTTTTTACTATTGTTTTACATTTATTTAACAGTATATACATATCTTACAAGGAAATAAATAAATGCATGACTACAATACATCAGTATAATACATAAAGGCACATTGAATGTAGCGGATACAGGGTTCAGGAAAAGTAGCATCGCTTTAAAACTTAAGCAATAGCACAGACTAGTGGACTGAGATAGAGTATCAGTTATGTGTAATACAGAAGGGGAAACGCTCCTAGTTATTGCTTTATGTGTTTTTTTATTATGTATTAGATGCTGCCGCCAGCACACTGTGGTCTGACATTAGAAAATAGTATGGACTCTGGCAACTATTAAATATTCAAAACAGGAATAATCTATATTTTCTAGATTATTGACACAAATCGTTACCGTGATCTATTTGTAATGCAGTACTTTGTGTATTGTTTTACTATGTACTTTGTGATATTTATTTTACAGACATTGTTTGCATAGTAGAGCATTTCATAGTTACATGCATGATATACCATGTATATTTCATTATCTTTGTGCATTTTGTGAAGGAGTTTTAAGCACATGAAAGCATTAATAATCTCCTTTTTTTGAACATTGTACACAATTGTCTTTTTGGGCATGTTAATATAAATGGTGTGAACAACTTCCCAAGCTGTCTTAACCGGAGCAGGGATATACAGGCGGTCCCCTTCTTAAGAACACCCGACTTACAGATGACCCCTAGATACAAATGAACAAGGATCAGCTCTAAGAGTTATAATAGGGATCTGCAATTAAGAGTTATTGTTTATCCTGGTTCTTATGACAACCTAACATTTTTAAAATCCAATTGTCACAGAGACCAAAAAAATTTTGACTGGTGTTACAATAATAAAATATACAGCTCCGACTTACATACAAACTCAACTTAAAGGGGCTGTCCGAGTTTTGAAAAAAACGCATTCAGCTTCCGGCCGGACCCGACAACCTTCCGGCCCCCATACACAATGATGTGTATAGGGACGGATAGGCGTACCCGGCCACGGCCGGCCGGAAGCGGAGTCCAGCGCTGCTCCGGCGGCCATGTTTGTTTACATGGCGCCCGGACCGGAGCAACAGCAGCGCTGGATACCGGAGGGCACCGGAAGGTAAGTACATCTTTATTGTTTTAGGCAGCCCACTCCCGGCCACATATAGTTTTTTTTCAAAACTCGGACAACCCCTTTGAGAACAAACCTACAGAACCTATCTTGTACGTAACCCTTAGAGTGCCTGTATTCACAAATTTCATTTCTCATTGTGGTGGCTCAATGTATTACATGGCTGACCATTCATCTGGTGTTCAACACAGCCATAATAACACTGAGCCACAAATTATCTGTTTAGTCATTTAATATACAAAAATATAAAATATTTTATGGTAAAGAATATTTTATTGTAATCCAAAAAACAAGAAAAATTTAAAATGTCATAAAAAGAAGGATAGTCCACAGTGAAGACAAATGCTAACACAAAAATAAATCAATAACTAGACATGCCCTTATAGACAGGTATCGTATTAAGTATATACATGAGCTATAAATGCTGTACTGATGGATTCCCAACACTATACAACTGACTAAATGTCTAGTGTACCATAATAGGTAATACAGCAGTATTAGAGGGGACACAAGAGAATGTCATAAAATGGGATCCGAAATATCCACTATACAGCAGATAACAGAAATACAATAAGATACCCTGCCATAGTATTGCAAAATAGCCTAGGTTTCAGAAATAAGTTCAGATAGATTCAATATTATCAGTGCAATTGGAAACTGTTGTCAGACAAATTCCATGTAGTACTGGCTATAAATCATAGACGGAGGAAGAAGAAGACCTTGGAAAAGTGAAGTGGCTGATTTCTGATATTTATTATGGCTATTGGTTAAATGCTGACGAAACATTATGCGCCTCAGATGGAAGATGTTTTATCTGGCATTATCACTCAGTCTCATCAGTGAATTGAGCCAAGCAGCCTGCACTCAATCTGTGCCTGCTCTGTCAACAGACTACCATTTGGGTGTCTAAAATGTCAGTAAGAAGCATCTAAATGGGCTTAAAGGTCCCTTGTGTCATCAATGTATACATCATGTTGACTTTAATCTATCAAATCATGTTGCATGGCGTAAATCAATAAGGTATTAGATCTCACTTGTGCATTATGTAGATAGTCAGATGATGGTATATACTGAGCCTCTGCTCATTATTTTTGCAGGTGTGGGCTGAGCAAATTGAAATGTACTAATTTAAAGTTAGGAAATTAGTGCTGCTTTCTGTCAGATCTAACTATCTTTCTTTCCATCTATTTATTAAACTTTTTGTTACACATATGCAATTAGTCCATCCAATTCTTATCGTAAGAAAACTAATACTTAGCTCTTGTTTGCAGACACAACCCAGAACAAAATACCATTTTAAGAAAGATGGATTGTGGTTTAAAAATAGACACAATTTTGCAAAACCTTATTGTAATTGTGTGTGTAATTGTAATTGTGTGTGTAATTGTAATTGTGGTGTATCATGACTGTATGGAAATCTATGAATGAACTAAGACTTTTGCATTGTGCAGTGCCAGAGCTCCATCTAGATGACAGAAAGGATCAGCATGCTTACTGCAGAAATATCAAGGACTCGGAATGAAAAGCTTTTCTAGATAAATTATCCAAGTTAAAGTCTATTTTGTTGTCTGTTGAGTAAAATAAAATAATTTGATAACAAAATGACATATTCATGTAGACATAATAAAATCAGAATCTATAACATAATGTCAGTAATATTAAAGGGGAATAATAATCTTTATTTATATATCACTTCATCATATTCTGCAGAGCTTTACAAATCATGGGGGGGCATATAAACAAAATAAGACAATACAGAGTAAAAACATAGTCATATGGAAGAATAGAAGTGAGAGGCCTGTTCAAAAGAGTTTACAGTCTGAGGGTAAAAGTGGTGAGGGCGGGGGCTTTAAAAATGAATAAAAAATGTATACTTACCTCTCTTCCTGCTCCCGTTCTCCCAGCATATCTCTAAACAGCAGATAGATAATGGAAATAGATAGATAGATAGATAGATAGATAGATAGTTTTTGTCAAAAAGATCCGCCCAGCTAAACTGAACATAGTTGATGCATACAGCCATTGGTAAATAGAATAGCTTTATATTGTCATATGGTCACACAAAAAAGTAAAACACTAAAATATAATATATTCTACTTAGCAATCTGCAATTTTCCAGCTGTTTTGTGTTGTCTACAGAAGAATAAATTTTTATATAGTCAAGAGTCGGCTGGCTGGTTCCTTGAAATTTGCAACTAGAATATGCAGCCAGATTGGAAGCAGATTATTCCACTCAGATCAGATCCAACCAAGTGTAGCCAGCACTTAATGTCAAGTGGCTTGGAAGCTTCTTTTCAGAATTGGCCTTAGATCTATTTACGGTTGAATTTTTTATTTGCCTCATATAACAGTTTTGTTCTGTAGTAGATGTCACCTTGGCTAAATTGAAACGTTTATGCTTTTTTTATTCGTATTATTTTTAAAGGTCTACTATGTAAATGCTTGTATGCTTAGTACAGGTCATTCAAGACTGGGGGACAGTTACTTGTATAAGTGGCTATACAGTTATTCCAATCATTAACATGACATAAAAAGTGTGCTGGACTGGCAAAAGCTTCAGTGGTGTCCAAATCTATACCAGGCTCTGTCTAGTATAGAATTGTGCTACTACCATGAGCTGCCGGTCACGCCCCCTTTACATTTTCCAATGCCCGCCATGAGAACATAAATGCATTTCCTGGTGGTTACCAAAGGAATTGTGATTATTTCATGGCTTGTATGCAAGAAAACTAATAAATGTCCCCCGCAACATGTACATTATGTAGTGCAAGCACGTTTGTTCGATGGGTTTGATTTTTATCATTAATTAAATTAAATTACAATGTGCCATTTTAAGTCTGCTACATCTGTTATTTTGCTAGACAAACTATGCTGATCAAAAGGGAGTGGTCCATACCTGCCACCATGTCAACTTTTCTGGAAGTGCAAACTTGTTACATCTTACCTATGTGTCACCTGCTGTCTTTACCTTTTGGCTCCTGTGGCAAGCATGCTCCACTCTCTGAAACTTAAAGCACCAATGTGACCATTGATAAAGTGTCCCTTGCCACTTAGTGCACATCAACATTATCTTCAACTTAAGCACACCTTCAAATGAAACAGTGGGTTCTAGTGGTTCAACTTAAGGTGTACTTCATCTGCAATTTTCTGGACTCCGCTCTGTTTCTTTCCTCAGGTTCTGATTTGTTGATAAGTAAAGGGTTAATAGTTTAAAGGGCTTGGACACTTTTTAATAAATATCTTGTATTAATCATATCTCTGCATGTATATTGTATGAACCTGTGTCTTTGGCTTCTTATAATACTGCAGACTTTCCCACTTCATCTGCATAATCAGGCAGCAACTATCTGCTGAGGCTCTGATATAATATCACATTTTGTATTTTACATAGCTTTGCTAACCAGAGATCAATTTCCAAAAATTCAGGGCTGCAATACAGGATATAGACTGGGATCAGATTCTGTCACATGGTGATACTAATGTTAAATGGGAGAAATTCAAATCTATCCTGGGTTTTTATACTTCTAAATTTATTTCAATAGGTAACAAGTATAGACGGGCTAGATTACACCCCGCGTGGCTTACAGCTACAGTTAAAAGGGCAATTAATGAGAAAAAGAGGGCATTTAAAAAATATAAATCTGACGGGTCACCTGAGGCTTTCAATACTTACAAAAAACTTACCAAAATCTGTAAAAAAGAAATCAAATCAGCCAAAATACAAAATGAAAGACAGGTAGCTAAAGATAGCAAAACAAATCCCAAGAAATTTTTTAGGTATATCAATGCAAAAAAAAATGGGTCACAACAGGTTGGACCCCTTTATTCTGAAAATGGGGCATCGGTGACTGGAGACCAGGAGAAGGCGGAGATACTTAATAGGTTTTTTAGCTCCGTTTATACAATAGAAGAGAGAACTTCTGACTTGGATGGTGCCAGTGCGGGTCATGGATCCTGTGATATACTAGGCTGGCTAAATGTAGACATTATCCAATCTAAGCTCAATAAAATCAATGTGTACAAAGCTCCTGGACCAGATGGGTTACACCCCAGAGTTCTTAAAGAACTCAGTTCTGTTATTGCTGTACAGCTGGCTAAAACCTTCAGGGATTCTGTAATGTCTGGTGTGGTGCCAAGTGACTGGCGCAAGGCAAATGTGGTGCCAATATATAAAAAGGGCTCTAGAACTTCGCCTGGCAATTACAGGCCTGTAAGCTTAACTTCCATTGTGGGGAAAGTATTGGAAGGGTTAGTAAAAGACTACATACTGGAGTATGTGACATCAAATAGAATAATAAGTGACAGCCAGCATGGGTTTACTAAGAATAGAAGTTGTCAAACTAACCTTATCTGCTTTTATGAAGAGGTGAGCAGATGCCTGGATGGAGGAGCAGCTGTGGATATTGTGTTCTTGGACTTTGCAAAGGCATTTGACACTGTCCCTCATAGACGCCTGATGGGTAAAATTAGGGCTATTGGTTTGGCAGAAATCATTTGCAATTGGATTGAAAACTGGCTGAAGGATCGTATCCAGAGAGTTGTGGTCAATGATTCCTACTCGGAATGGTCACCAGTTATGAGTGGTGTACCCCGGGGTTCTGTGCTTGGCCCACTACTATTTAATATATTTATTAATGATATAGAGGTAAGAATTAATAGCACTGTGTCTATTTTTGCAGATGACACCAAACTGTGTAGTGTAATACAGTCTATGGAGGATGTTCATAGGCTGCAGGGTGACTTGGACAAACTGAATGTTTGGTCATCCACTTGGCAAATGAGGTTTAATGTGGATAAATGTAAGGTTATGCACCTGGGGGCCAATAATCCAAAGGCAAAATATGTCCTTGGGGGAGTAAATCTGGGAGAGTCCCTTGTTGAGAAGGACCTGGGGGTACTAGTAGATCATAAATTGAATAACAGCATGCAATGTCAATCAGCTGCCTCTAAAGCCAGTAGGATCTTGTCATGTATCAAAAGTGGTATGGACTCTCGTGATAGGGATGTAATATTACCACTATACAAGGCACTGGTTCGGCCACACCTGGAATATGCTGTCCAGTTCTGGGCACCGGTCCATAAAAAGGATGCCCTGGAGCTGGAGAGGGTTCAACGTAGAGCCACAAAAATGATAAGGGGTATGGAGGGTCTCAGTTATGAGGAAAGATTAAAACAACTAGATTTATTTAGTCTGGAAAAGAGACGACTACAAGGGGACATGATTAATTTATTTAAATATATGAATGGTCCATACAAAAAATATGGTGGTAAGTTGTTTCAGATTAGATCAAATCAAAAGACGAGGGGGCACTGTCTCCGTTTGGAGAAATCAAGGTTTAATCACCGGAGGCGACAGGGCTTTTTTACTATGAGAACGGTCAATCTGTGGAATAGCCTGCCTCAGGCGCTGGTCACAGCAGGGACAGCGGATAGCTTCAAGAAGGGTCTAGATGCCTTTTTACACCCAAATAACATTGATGGTTATGTTATATAGAATTGTTTCCCCTAAATCCCTTCCTCATCCAATCCCTTCCCTTCCTTGGTTGAACTTGATGGACAAGTGTCTTTTTTCAACCGTAGAAACTATGAAACTAGTTGAGGGCAATGTTGTAATTTACTTTTTAAATAAAATTTTATTAGTCCTACTATGGGACATGAACAAGCAACTACCATAGGAATGATTCGCACCCCCTGAACATGGTGCAGTGTAAATACCGCATGTAGTTTAAATGCCATGGTTGTGCTGACCGTGACATTTAACGGTTTTATACACCTGATCAAAGTTGCAATTGAAAGACATTTATTTCAATGGAGCTGAGATACAATATAACTTACAGCTTGTAGGCAGGCATTGTGTTATTTCTGGTAGAAAGAAAGCTTAATTTTAAATCTCCGTAAAAGAGGTAGTCCACTTTAATAATTGATATTGTGTGTGCAATGAAAAGTTATATAATTTTAAATACACTTTCTGGATCAATTTTTCACAAGGTTTTCAAGGTCTCTGCGTATTGTCATACAACAGGAAGCTTCATTGCTTACTTCCTGTAGAAAAACACTGGTCCATGGTCATGTGACCATGTTACCATGGTCATGTGATGTCACAGAGGTTCATGGCTCACTAGCATCACACAACTCTGATTACTCTATGTGTTATAATGAGATGCGAACCTCTGGCACATGACCATGGACCAGTGTTTATCTGCAGGAAGTAAACATTGAAGCTTCTTATAGAAGGACAACAAGCAGAGATCTAGAAAACCACAAGGAATTGATACAGAAATTAAATTGAAAAACGTAATAACTTTTAATTATAAAAATAATAATTTTAATAATTTTCCATAATGTGCTTAAAGTGTACAACCCCTTTAAGTTTTGTTTAGCTTATAGAAATACCTACTAGCTAGTTGGCAAGTCTTTCAGTAATTTAACCTTCTACTTTAAAAACCAGAAAACCATAGTAGGCCAATCACAAGCTAAAGTAGTAGCAGGCATGAAGCAGAGGACAGGGTTGGCACCTCTGTAAACAAACAGAGACTGGCAGTGACAGACTACTCTATGGCTGAATATGATTTTAACATGTTTATTAGTTTATTATTTTACAAACCCCCACCCATCCATATATACTTTATGTGTATTCTGGGACCACCCCTTAACTTTGCATTTATACAGAAAATGAACTAACCCCCATTGCAAAAGTGGATCTGCATCGGCCTTTATTGTCTCTGTAATTCAAGCACAGTACTGTATACATAAAATATTACCAGTAAACATAGCGGCCAATTCTCACAAAGGGAAAAATGAATGTACTTAATCTTGTCAAATATATTGGCTTCACAGTGGAATACTCTTAACATATGCTAGCTGGGAAAAACTAGCTGTTACTGGAAAAGTAGCTGTTAAACAGTAAATTTGCTACATTATTTTCTTTAATTAGCCTCAAGAAAGCAGTGACAGGATGGTGAAATAACTTAAGTCAGTGCCTCATTTACACCCAGGAGGTATGCCAAAGGCAATGTAATGCTCTGTCGCTTACTATATTACACCTTTTGTGCTTATTGTCATGTGTTTGGGATTTAAGCTGTCTTCTTTTTTGGATGACATTGTAGTAATCAGATGCTCTTGTTAATATGATCTATACATTAGTTATTGATACTTGTGCTAATTCTAACAAAGAAACAGTATTTTTACTGGGACAAGATGTAATGTATAGAAATAAAAAAAATTAGCTCGCTGATAGGATGTTGTACAAATAAGTAATTTAATCTTTATGTTTTCATATATTTTGCAGGGAAACCTTCAGAGCTGTCGTCAATATTTAACCTCCCAGACAGTGGCCTCATTTCTTGGTAAGGCTTTCTTATACACTGTAACTGTGTCATTCCTCTTGGCATCTTCAAGACGTTTCTACTTCTTTAGATCTTTGTATACCAGTTTTTGTGTTATGATGCTCAGTATTCATATTTTAATGGCTTCCATGCCTTCATTTGTAGACAATGGGGCACATTCCTCTGCCTGTGTATAATGCCCAATGCACCAGATTCATTAAGAATGTGTGCCAGAAATGATGAATCTGACGCTTCCATGTACTGGCCCGACAGAGTTCACCAACTTTTTTTGTGAAATTCCTCTTTTACATAGGGCATGCAACAGACTTTGCATGTTAAATCTGGTGCACAGTCCGACTGAGCACCAGAATGCCCCCTAATTTATGTGGCATGATGCCTAGCGCAGCTGCACCACAAAACGGTCACGTGCCACACAATTGTGGTGCAGACACTTCTTAAATACCTGTGCCAGCAGTTTACACTGGAAAGAACGTGCAAAGTCTAACAGAAAACTGGAGCACAGACCTTAGTATATGTGCCAAAATGTCATTTTAAGCAGAATACAAATCTACACAATTTAACTGTTTAAATGACATTACATTTATGTAAGGTTATAGATAGGATATAGGAGTAAATAGATAATTATAACTAATAGTAGCCAATTTTAGCATGATTATTTTGCAAAAAACAATAATGTGGTGAAATACTCCAAATTATGAGAGAGAGACTTTAAAAAACTCTTCTGCTATTCTCAACAAAGGCTGGAGGTTACAGTAATAAAACACAAGCAGTAATCACCCAGACGCCCTGATAAAATTACTGGAGTGGGGAGAAAAGCCTTCATAAATCCTTTCACTAGTTCAACTATAGGTTATGACTAGAGATGAGCGAGCACTAAAATGCTCGGGTACTCGTTATTCGAGACGAACTTTTCCCGATGCTCGAGTGCTCGTTTCGAGTAACGAGCCCCATTGAAGTCAATGGGAGACTCGAGCATTTTTCAAGGGGACCAAGGCTCTGCACAGGGAAGCTTGGCCAAACACCTGGGAACCTCAGAAAAGGATGGAAACACCACAGAAATGGACAGAAAACAGCAGGGGCAGCATGCATGGATGCCTCTGAGGCTGCTTAAATGCACCATTATGCCAAAATTATGGGCAACAGCATGGCCATGACAGAGTGACAGAATGAAGCTAGATAGCATCTAAACCATCCAATAATTGACCCTGACACTATAGGGGACGGCATGCAGAGGCAGCGGCAGCAGCGGAAGGCTAGAGAGTGGCATGGCGACATACCCTAAATGGACTCAGGCTTCAAACCAATGGGTAGCAGAGAGGAACCAAAGGAGGTGAGCAAGAAGCGCTCAAATAATATCGGTACATGATAAAAGTTTGCCAGTATATTTTGTGGATTACACAGCAGGGTGGCGGCAAAGTTAACATGGAAGCCATGAAAACAATCCAAAATTCTGCCTGACACAGCTCGTTTGATAAGGGGACCATGTATGGAGGCAGTGAACTAGTAGTAGATTAAAGGTGCTGCAGTTAAAACTATGTTAGTTGTTTCTTGGCATGGAGCTGGCGCTCCGCTGCCAGGCGAGCTTTCGCCAATCCAAGCCCCTGTCTCTAGGCTACTCCCCAAACAGCACTTCTAAGAACCTTTCGGATAAGATCAAGTGTAGTAGCGTTCTTATAAGTTTGGGATATGGCGGGTGAGGGGAATGTAAACATCTGCGCAAGAAGCGCTGAAATAATATCCGTAAATGAAAAAAGTTTTCCAGTATATTTTGTGGCTTACACAGCAGGGTGGCGACAAAGTTAACAAGTTTGATGTGGAATGCCCTGCAATAGCTCTTGGGCGGTGTGCCTTTTATCACCTAGGCTCAGCAGTTTCAGCACCGCCTGCTGTCGCTTAGCGACGGCACTGCTGCTGTGCCTAGAGCTACCGACTGATGGCGCCATGCCCACGGATGGTAATTCGGAGGAGGAGGAGGTGGAGGAGGGGTGGGAGGAGGAGGAGGCATAGTAGGCCTCAAACACCTGGACCGCGGTAGGCCCCGCAATCCTCGGCGTCGGCAGTATATGACCAGCCGCAGGGTCACACTCGGTCCCAGCCTCCACCAAGTTAACCCAATGTGCCGTCAGAGATATATAGTGGCCCTGCCCGGCAGCACTAGTCCACGTGTCCGTGGTCAGGTGGACCTTGTCAGAAACGGCGTTGGTCAGGGCACGGATTATGTTGTCTGACACGTGCTGGTGCAGGGCTGGGACGGCACATCGGGAAAAGTAGTGGCGGCTGGGGACCGAATACCGAGGAGCGGCCGCTGCCATGAGGCTGCGAAAGGCCTCGGTCTCTACTAGCCTATAGGGCAGCATCTCCAGGCTTAGCAATCTGGAGATGTGCACATTAAGGGCTTGGGCTTGCGGGTGGGTTGCACTATATTTGCGTTTCCGCTCCAGCGTCTGGGGTATGGAGAGCTGAACGCTGGTGGATGCTGTGGAGGATCGTGGAGGCGACGATGGGGTTTTTGTGGCAGGGTCCTGGGCAGGGGGCTGACTATCAGCTGACACAGGGGAAGGAGCAGTGGTGTGCACGGCCGGAGGTGAACGCGCTTGTTGCCATTGAGTGGGGTGTTTAGCATTCATATGCCTGCGCATACTGGTGGTAGCTAGTAGTGGTGGAACCCCTGCTGATCCTGGTTTGGCAAATGTGGCACACCACAGTCCGTCGGTCATCCGGTGTTTCCTTAAAGAACCTCCAGACTTCTGAAAATCTAGCCCTCGCCGCAGGAGCCCTTGCCACGGGAGCTTCACTAGTTGACACATTTGGCGCTGATGCACCAGCTCTGGCCCTGCCTCTCCGTCTGGCCCCACCACTGCCTCTTCCAACCTGTTCTGGTCGAGGACTCTCCTCCATCTCAGAAGCACTGTGTTCACCCGGCATCTCAACCCAGCTTGGGTCTGTCACCTCATCATCCTCCGATCCCTCAGTCTGCTCCCCCCTCGGACTTCCTGCCCTGACAACAACTTCCCCACTGTCTGACAACCGTGTCTCCTCATCATCGGACACCTCTTTACACACTTCTTCCAGTACGTCAACAAGGTCATCATCACCCACAGACTGCGACTGTTGGAAAACCTGGGCATCGGAAAATTGCTCATCAGCAACCGGACAAGTGGTTTGTGACTGTGGGAATGGTCCAGAAAACAGTTCCTCAGAGTATGCCGGTTCAAATGGCAAATTTTGCTGGGAGGGGGCAGACTGGGGGGGGAGGAGGCTGAGGTGCAGGAGCTGGAGGAGTGCCGATTTCGGTGACATGGGTGGACTGCGTGGAAGACTGACTGGTGGACAAATTGCTCGAAGCATTGTCGGCAATCCACGACATCACCTGTTCGCACTGTTCTGGCCTCAACAGTGCTCTACCACGATTCCCAGTAACTTCAGACATGAACCTAGGGAGTGTAGCTCTGCGGCGTTCCCCTGCTCCCTCATAAGCAGGTGGTGTCTCACCCCGCCCAGGACCACGGCCTCTGACCCCTGCAGTAGTTGGACGCCCACGTCCCCGCCCTTGTCCTCTACCCCTAGCCCTCGGGTTAAACATTTTGAAAATGAGAGTTATAACTTGAATTTTTTTTTTAACTTTTTTTTTTTTTTTTGTTTTTTTTTGTGTTTTTTAGTTTTTAAAACCAAACGATGCTATCCTATTGCTATGGCGATTTTATAGCCAAGTATGAAAGCACACTGCTATGCCAGATGAGATGACGCTGAGTTATGAAAAAAATAAACGTAAAATAAAAAAGGAAATGGCAGACTGTGCCTAATTGAAATACAACCCCGGGCCCTAATAAATTTTCCCACTTCGGTCTTTGCGATGGATATGTGCGTCACTAAGCGCAAAACACAGTGGTCGCAAGTCTGACTCCAAATTGCTCACAATTTGCTAGTAGATGCACTGCAACAACTACAGCCACCAGCAGATCAACCAGAAATCAAATATATATAACGCTACTGTAGGCGTAATTAAGCCGTTTGTATTCTCCTATGGCTATTTTCTAGCCAAGTATTACAGCACACTACTATGCCAGATGAGATGACGCTGAGTTATGAAAAAAATAAACGTAAAATAAAAAAGGAAATGGCAGACTGTGCCTAATTGAAATACAACCCCGGCCCCTAATAAATTTTCCCACTTCGGTCTTTGCGATGGATATGTGCGTCACTAAGCGCAAAACACAGTGGTCGCAAGTCTGACTCCAAATTGCTCACAATTTGCTAGTAGATGCACTGCAACAACTACAGCCACCAGCAGATCAACCAGAAATCAAATATATATAACGCTACTGTAGGCGTAATTAAGCCGTTTGTATTCTCCTATGGCTATTTTCTAGCCAAGTATTACAGCACACTACTATGCCAGATGAGATGACGCTGAGTTATGAAAAAAATAAACGTAAAATAAAAAAGGAAATGGCAGACTGTGCCTAATTGAAATACAACCCCGGGCCCTAATAAATTTTCCCACTTCGGTCTTTGCGATGGATATGTGCGTCACTAAAACACAGTGGTCGCAAGTCTGACTCCAAATTGCTCACAATTTACTAGTAGATGCACTGCAACAACTACAGCCACCAGCAGATCAACCAGAAATCAAATATATATAACGCTACTGTAGGCGTAATTAAGCCGTTTGTATTCTCCTATGGCTATTTTCTAGCCAAGTATTACAGCACACTACTATGCCAGATGAGATGACGCTGAGTTATGAAAAAAATAAACGTAAAATAAAAAAGGAAATGGCAGACTGTGCCTAATTGAAATACAACCCCGGGCCCTAATAAATTTTCCCACTTCGGTCTTTGCGATGGATATGTGCGTCACTAAAACACAGTGGTCGCAAGTCTGACTCCAAATTGCTCACAATTTACTAGTAGATGCACTGCAACAACTACAGCCACCAGCAGATCAACCAGAAATCAAATATATATAACGCTACTGTAGGCGTAATTAAGCCGTTTGTATTCTCCTATGGCTATTTTCTAGCCAAGTATTACAGCACACTACTATGCCAGATGAGATGACGCTGAGTTATGAAAAAAATAAACGTAAAATAAAAAAGGAAATGGCAGACTGTGCCTAATTGAAATACAACCCCGGGCCCTAATAAATTTTCCCACTTCGGTCTTTGCGATGGATATGTGCGTCACTAAAACACAGTGGTCGCAAGTCTGACTCCAAATTGCTCACAATTTACTAGTAGATGCACTGCAACAACTACAGCCACCAGCAGATCAACCAGAAAACAAATATATATAACGCTACTGTAGGCGTAATTAAGCCGTTTGTATTCTCCTATGGCTATTTTCTAGCCAAGTATTACAGCACACTACTATGCAAGATGAGATGACACTGAGTTATTAAAACAATAAACGTAAAATAAAAAGAAACTGGCAGACTGTGCCTAATTCTACTCAAACCCCTAATAAATTTTCCCACTTTGGTGTTTGAGGTGGATATGTGTGTCACTAAGAGCTAAACACAACGGTAGCAAGTCCCCCTGCTAATTCCTCACAATATGGTACTAGCTGCAAATAAAAAAAAAAAAAAATTATAACGTTATTGTAGCCCTAAGAAGGGCTGTTGGGTTCTTTTAGAATCACTCCTGCCTAACAGTAAGCTAATAGAACACCCTAACGCTTTCCCTGACCAGCAGCAGCTCTCTCCCTAGCGGCATCCAGACAGAGAATGATCCGAGCAGCGCGGGCAGCGGCTAGTCTATCCCAGGGTCACCTGATCTGGCCAGCCAACCACTGCTATCTACGTGTAAGGGTACCACGTCATGCTGGGTGGAGTGCAGAGTCTCCTGGCTTGTGATTGGCTCTGTTTCTGGCCGCCAAAAAGCAAAACGGCGGGAGCTGCCATTTTCTCGAGCGGGCGAAATACTCGTCCGAGCAACGAGCAGTTACGAGTACACTAATGCTCGATCGAGCATCAAGCTCGGACGAGTATGTTCGCTCATCTCTAGTTATGACCTACTCACTACAGGTCACAAATACCCATCTTGATTTATAGATCAAAGAAAAATGTGGTATAATAGATATTTCAGCTTCACAATGTCCCTAATAATTACAGGCATTCTTCTGCAGTGACTATGTCAAAGGCTATAAGGTGGCCTCACTACAACAGGAAGCAATTGTATAATTCCTAAACTATTTTCGCTAAAATCATCATGCACAGTATGCATGCATGTGGGGTATTATAAGGGAAAAGATGGAATTAGATGACCAAGACCAAACACCTGTAAACGTCAGAAAATGATGGAAACACCACGGAAATGGACTGGAAACAGCAGGGGCAGCATGCATGGATGCCTAATCGCACCATTATGCCAAAATTATGGGCAACAGAATGGTGATGACAGAGTGACCGAGTGAGGTGAGATAGCATCTAAAACATGCAATAATAATAGAACAAAACGTGCAGAAGAATTCAGACAGCAACCACAGAAGATGATTGCTATGGCTAGTTTCTAACCTACACTGACAGCATACAAAAGGATTTTGTGCTGTGACTGAATGTGTCACTTTAACTTTTGAAAAATGCTAATGTAGCCCTAACAAGGGCTGTTGGGTTTTTGGAGAATCACTCCTGCCTAACAGTAAGGTTCTTGGAGAATCACTCCTGCCTAACAGTTATCTACTAGAACACCCTAACGCTATCCCTGACCAGCAGCAGCTCTATCCCTAACGGCATCCAGACAGAGAATGCTCCGTGCAGCGTGGCCAGTGGCTTATATATTCCAGGGTCACCTTATCAGGCCAGCCAACCACTGCTATCGACATCTAAGTGTACCACGTGATTCTGGGTGTACTGCAGAGTCTCCTGGCTTGTGATTGGCTTTGTTTCTGGACGCCAAAAATCTAAACGCCGCAAGATGACATTTTCTCGAGCGGGCGAAATACTCGTCCGAGCACCGAGCAGTTGCGAGTACGCTAATGCTCGAACGAGCATCAAGCTCGGACGAGTATGCTCGCTCATCTCTAGATTCCATAGCCCAAGGAGATGTTGCCTACATTGATTGCTTAATTTGTGATGGTAATATTGTATAGTGCCTAATGTATACTAGGTGTCACACCGGCCTATATATGACAAGTGTTAAGCTAAAATCACTCAAGTTGTTAAGAGGGCTGAGAGTTGTCAGAGCATGGTGCAGTGATACCTGGCAGGCTCCCTTCCTGAACCTAAGTCAGGTCCAGTCATATTCCATGTGTCAAGACACTACTCCAGATTAATAGGGTGAGAACTTAATCTCAGTAATTTAATGTGCCAAAATTAATAGTAACCCCACCTCTTCCCTTACTTTGATTATAAAGGGCACCTTCAACCACAGTAAGGTGTCTTAACATTGTGGTCCGTAGGTAGCATATTATCTGCAAAGGTATGCATTAAATGCCATCTGTGATCATTGTTGGTGACAATTCAGCCTAATCTGACTCAACCGTTGCCACTTCCTCTGAGCTTTGGGTTTTGACCTGTATATTTGATTCTGCCTGACCATTGTACACTAACCTTCACTAAACGTGTGCTTTGCTCTGGTGTCCTCTGAACAACCTTTCCAAACTGTCTAGTACATTAGGACAACTGCAAGAGGTAGCAGCCTTGTGTCATTATGACACTGAAGTCCAAATCCTTATCCCTATATATAGCCCTTTGCCTTTTTTTGCCTTTTTTTGTTTTTTCTATCTTTTCCAAATATTTTTTTAATTTTCAGTTTACACAAACATATTATGGCTTGCTTTCTATTGTAAACATTTGACTCCATTAATGCATTGTTTTGGGCAGCTGGGAAAAAAATCCAAAAGCAGCAAAATTAACAAATGTTTTGTTTTACATTTTTCATCCTCTTTGGGTCAATATAGACACTTATATACCTTACTTATATAGATTTGTTATGTTTCAACTACACTCAAAATATTGAAATCATTAGGTTTTTTTATGACCACTTTCTAATACTTTAGTAAGTTTTTTGTTCATATTCAACCTTTTATCATTAATTTTATAGATGTCAGATGGACATTTATATGCAGACCCCTTTACATTTTTCACTCTTTTTGTGCAAGAAAAAATAACTTGTTCTTACCAAATGGCTGCACTGAAATTTAAAGTGGTCTGAATACTTTCCGTACCCACTGTACCTGTTTCTGTAAAAGAATTCACCTTCTGAAATTATTATTTTTATATTTTATATAATATTTCAGTCCTTGTAATGAATCTGTTAACGTCCACAACCCTTGCATTTACACATACAGGTCCCAAGTAGTGAAAACCGCGGCTTGACAAAAAATATATATGTATATCAAAATATATCCCCTTATCCAGATTATCTTTTTTTAACATAAAAAGAGTAAAAATGTACTTGTTCTTAGCTTCACATTTGCATACTCTACAAAGAAAGTGAGCTTCTTATCTTTTTTAATCCATTTTTTAGCATGATCAAAGTCATTAAATGAATACTGAATTAGTAATTCTGATTGTTTTGTTAATGACTTGTATTAGAGATCTTGTTTAATGATAGAGACTGCATGAGGCAAGTTCATTTTTCTAATCATGCTGTCTCAGTCATTAGTCAACCTCTCGCACTTGACCTACATATAATATGAAGGATTTTAAATAGTAAGCTGGTTTGCTACATAGAATTTTACTATGCATTAAAACTTTAACCCCTATTTATAAAAGTCTTTAATATTTGAAACTGAACAATAACATCTTGCAATAATAAAATATGGCATTATTTGGTGAATTATGGTAACATACAGTCTAGAATAAAACACAGAAATAACAAACAAGATAAAAATATAAAAAAGGAAGATATGTTTACTTCTATTATTTATGTCAAGAATAGCCCAGTGCTCAGTACTATCTTACTTTAACCCCTTCAGGTCTAAGCCATTTTAGGGCTTTAGGACCAGGCCTGATTTTTTTAAACTTACCCTGTGTTAATATAGGACCTTTATACCTTATAATGCTTTTACATATGGAGGGTATATTAAGATCTCATCACACATTGTACTTCAAAGTAATAGAAAAATTTTGATGATATCTTTTGTGTTTATTTATGAAAAAAATGGAAATTTAGCAAAAATTTCTAAAACCTATTCATTTTCAAAGTTCTAAATGTTCTGCTTTTCAGGCAGGACGTCACAGCACCCAAGTAACTTTATAACTAACATTTCCGGAATGTCTGCTTTATATCGGCACAGGGTTTTATGCATCCTCTCTCTTTTCTAGGCTCTTATGAGGTCCAGATTTTTGAGTGCAAATTTTCTCATTCTTATGAAAATCGCCAAAACCCTTATTTAGAGGCACATGCTCAGCTTTATGTGACTTTGTGAGGCCATAATAGCAGTAAAACTCCGTAAATTATGCCATTTTAGAAACTACAACTTTCAATGTGTGAAAAATCAACTTTAAGAAGTGTTTTAAACTTATATATGTTTCACAGGGGTTAAAACAAAATAGAGGTGTAATTTACGAGCTGTCATTTTTTTAGATGATGTATTAATTTTGGCAAAAAAGTAAACCATCACAAAGTATTAAATGACAAAAACTCCACAAAGTTTGATACCCAATTTCTCCTGAGTATGAGATTACCATATGTGTTGGTAAACTGCTGTAATTTGGATATATGGGGTATTATTTTTTTTCAGGTACATCATTTAGGGGAGGTTTAATAGCTAATAATCAGATTTTATTCATTTAATTTTTTTCCAGACGTTCACCATACCATAAAAATAATGTGTTATCTTTATTCTGTGGGTCATCACGATTACGGCAATACCCCATTTCTATAGCTTTTTTATGGTTAACTTGTTTTGCAGAATATAGAACTCATTTTGTGAGAAATTTGATTGTTTTTGCATCACCATGTGTAAATGGGCATAACATTTTTATTTTTTGTTTACAGAGCTGTTTTAGAGCAGTGTTTTTGCAGTGAAAACTTTAAAAAAAATTTTTTACTGTTTTATTTTGTTCCAGGGTGGGACATGAACAAATCATTTGATCACTTGATGAATCATTTGATAATTTTAATATGCTGCAATACTAATGTATTGTAGCATATTTCATAGTCAGCCTTTGAATTCTGTATAGGTTAACATTAGCACTGCTAGATCTAAAGCTAGATCTAGCAGGCTTCTACTGCTTGCAGCCCTGGGGTCCTCTATCGGGACCTCAGGGCTGCCATGGCAAGGATAGGTGCTGATTGCCGCAACAATGCACTATATTTACTGCAGAGTCTATAGGGTTAAACAGGTGGGATTGCAATAGTCGCAATCCCGGCTGTTACTGTGGTATCCCAGCTATTGCACACTGCCAGGATCCCAAGGTGATCAAATAGGCTCAGCTTCTGAGTAAAGGACCCTTCACTTAAGATTCATTAATCCAATAATAAGTCAAAGGGATCCCCTCAAGATTATGAGTTATGTTATGATGCTAGTATGAAAATAACCTACCACTGCCATATTCAAAGAATATTTGGGTCTATCTAGTGCATCATTATTCCCTTACATATGGAATAAAGTTGAGACTCTTGTACCCTTTATACATTGTATAAATATACAGAAATTTTGTTTGAAAAAAAGATAATGATCTGATCAAATGAGTAGAGCAATTTTAATATTTGGCTTATCTCGTGACATTCCTGTGCAGGTTATTTTTTATATTAGTTTCTTTCTATACCTACATGGTTAGCTTAAGAATCAAACTGTAATATGAATGTGTACTGTAATAATAGGCAGAGTGGTAGATTTATCAATGTGGTGCAATGTGCCTCTGGTCTCTTAGTATATCTGGCACCCAATATCTGCACATGGCCTGCCTAGAACTATGTATATACACCTACATTTAATGCATTTGCCAATAAGGCTGCTGTAAAACATCAGAGCAGGTAAAAGATGGCCAGCTCACAATCATGGACAAAATCAGAACATTTCAATTAGATTAACAAAGGTTATAGGTTTCACTGGTAAACAATGGAATAAGAAATACATTGCCTTTAAAGGGAAACCTGTCAGCAGAAACGGACCTAAATAACACTACCAGTATGATGTCAAGCAGCTGAATACGTTCCAGATTGTGTTTCTTTCAAGACCCGTTGTCGTAGAACCATCCAGAAAATCATCTTTGAAGTGAGATGTAAACTGGTTGTATGAAGTCAAGTAGGCTGAGATTTTAACACTGAAGCTCTCTCTTCCTCAGGAAGCATTCTTCACTGTAATTGATGGTCCTGCATCTAGAGACATCACTAAACAATAAAGTCCAATGAATGCTGTTAATTAGAGATGAGCGAGCACTAAAATGCTCGGGTGCTCGTTATTAGAGACAAACTTTTCCCGATGCTCGAGTGCTCGTCTCGAATAACTAACCCCATTGAAGCCAATGGGAGACTCAAGCATTTTTCAAGGGGACCAAGCACAGGGAAGCTTGGCCAAACACCTTGAAACCTCAGAAAATGATGGAAACACCACAGAAAAGGACAGGAAACAGCAGGGGCAGCATGCATGGATGCCTCTGAGGCTGCTTAATCGCACCATTATGCCAAAATTATGGGCAACAGCATGGCGATGACAGAGTGACCGAATGAGGCTAGATAGCATCTAAAACATCCAATAATTGACCCTGACACTATAGAAGACGGCATGCAGAGGCCGCAGCAGCGGCAGGCTAGAGAGTGGCGTGGCGATATACCCCATATGGACTCAGGCTTCAAAACAATGGGTGGCAGAGGGGAACCAAAGGAGGTGAGCAAGAAGCGCTAAAATGATTTCCTATGTCAACAAAAGGTTGACGGTACATTTAGTCGATAACACAGCATGGTGGCGACATAGTGACCAAGTTCCATAACGTATCTGGTGAAACACCCGAAAAGTGAGCCTGACACAGCTCGTTTAATAAGGGAACGACATGTGGAGGCAGCCATGGAGACAACTTCCATGATTAAGAGTGACAGTATGGGGCATCCATATTGTGCTGCTATGATTGAAACTTCAGGTCTCCAGCATGGCGGCGACAGATGCGCCGACTTCCATTATGTATCTGGTGAAACACCTGAAAATTCTGCCTGACACAGCTCGTTTGATATGGGGATGATGTGCTGTATATCCTCTCGAGCTCCAGCGTCTGGGGTATAGAGAGTTGAAAGTTGCGCATGGAGACATTGGTGGATGCTGTGGAGGATCATGGAGGCGAAATGGACAGGAAACAGCAGGGGTAGTATGCATGAATGCCTCTGAGGCTGCCTAATCTTGGGATGGAGCTGGCGGTCCGCTGCCAGACAAGCTTTCGCCTGTCCAAGCCCCTGTCTCTCGGCTCCTCCCCACCCAAAATGGGTCTCGGGGCCAGGAATGTTTACTTTGAAAAAATTATAATTTTCAAAGTAGGCGGGGTCGTTTGAATATTTCATCTAGGAATAATGGAATAGCATAGCGGTTCTATTTTTAATTGTTTTTTCGGAAATGGTTCCATGATTAAGAGCGACAGTATGGGGCATCCATATTGCGCTGCTATGATTGCAACTTCAGGTCTCCAGCATGGCGGCGACAGATGGGCTGAGTTCCATTATGTATCTGGTTAAACACCTGAAAATTCTGCCTGACACAGCTCCTTTTATAAGGGGACGATGCATGGAGGCAGTAAAGTAGTAGTAGATTAAAGGTGCTGCAGTTAAAACTATGTTAGTTGGATCTTGGGATGGAGCTGGCGGTCCACTGCCAGGCGAGCTTTCACCTGTCCAAGCCCCTGTCTCTCGGCTCTTCCCCACCCAAAATGGGCCTGGGGGCCAGAAGCGTTTACTTTAAAAAAAATTATAATTTTCAAAGCAGGCGGGGGCTACAAACAGCACTTCTAAGAACCTTTTGTATAAGATCAAGTGTAGTACTGTTTTTATAAGTTTTGGTTATGGCGGGTGAGGGGAATGTAAACAGATGCACAAGAAGCGCTGAAATAATATTGGTAAATGATAAAAGTTTGCCAGTATATTTTGTGGATAACACAGCAGGGTGGCGACAAAGTTAACAAGTTTGATGTGGAAGCCATGAAAACAACCCAAAATTCTGCCTGACACAGCTCGTTTGCTAAGGGGAAGATGTATGGAGGCAGCTATATGGACGACTTTGGGAGGCAGCTATGGAGATGATGTGTGGAGGTAGCAATGGAGACAACGTGTGGAGGCAGCTATAAAGATGATGTGTGGAGGCTGCTATGGACACAACTAAATTTGGATAGTGCCTGTATGTGGCAGTCCAAAAAAGTTTTCAAACCAGAGGAGCAGGTAGGTGGTCCTCCAGAAAAATTAAATAGATTTAGTGCCTGTATGTGGCACTCCCAAAAATTGTTTAAAACAGAGGACCGGGTAGGTGGCCCACCAGAAAAAATAAATACATAGAGTACTATAGCTAGAGCCAGTTGGCCCTGGCAAAAAATAGCCAATTTCCTCTGCTTTAGTATACAAAGAGGAGGAGAAGGAGGAAAATGAGGAGGAGTAGTGCATACATTATTCAGGTTGAGCTTCTTTCACCTGGTGGAGAATGGAAATCCTGAGAAATCCATGCTTTATTCATCTTGATAAGCGTCAGCCTGTCAGCGCTGTCAGTCGACAGGCATGTACGCTTATCGGTGATGATGCCACCAGCTGCACTGAAAACCCGCTCAGACAACACGCTAGCGGCAGGGCATTCAAGAACCTCCAAGGCGTACAGCGCCAGTTCGTGCCACATGTCCATCTTTGAAACCCAGTAGTTGTAGGGAGCTGTGTGATCATTTAGGACGATGGTATGGTCAGCTACGTACTCCCTCACCATCTTTCTGTAAAGATCAGCCCTACTCTGCCGAGACTGGGGACAGGTGACAGTGTCTTGCTGGAGTGACATACAACTGGCAAAGGCCTTGTAAAGCGTACCCCTGCAAGTGCTGGACAAGCTGCTTGCTTGCCTACTCTCCCTCGCTTCTTGTCCCGCAGAAGTACGCCCTCTGCCGCTAGCGCTGTCTGAATACTGTTTCAACTTGTGCACCAGGGCCTGCTGGTATTCATGCATTCTCACACTCCTTTCCTCTCCAGGGATGAGAGTGGAAAGATTTTGCTTGTACCGTGGGTCCAGGAGAGTGAATACCCAGTAATCGGTGCTGGAATAATTTCTTTGAACGCGAGGGTCACGGGATAGGCAGCCTAGCATGAAATCTGCCATATGCATCAGAGTCCCAACTCGCAAGAATTCACTCCCCTCACTGGCCTGACTCTCCATTTCCTCCTCCTCCAACTCCTCTTCTTCTGCCCATACACGCTGAACAGTGAAGGACTGCGCAATGCTCCCCTCTTCTGTCTCGCCAACATTCTCCTCCTCTTCCTCCTCATCCTCCTCCACCTCCTTCGATATGCGCTGAGAAACAGTCCTGAGGGTGCTTTGGCTATCAACAAGGGAATCTTCTTCCCCCATCTCTTGTGACAAGCGCAAATCTTCTGACTTCATGCTGACCAGAGAGTTTTTCAACAGGCCAAGCAGCGGGATGGTGAGGCTTATGATGGCGGCATCGCCACTGACCATCTGTGTTGACTCCTCAAAGTTACTCAGCACCCGACAGATATCAGACATCCACGTCCACTCCTAATTGTAGACTTGAGGAAGCTGACTGACCTGACTACCATTTCTGGTGGAAGTTGACATCTGGCAGTCTACAATCACTCTGCGCTGCTGGTAAACTCTGGATAACATGGTTAATGTTGAATTCCACCTCATGGGCACGTCGCACAACAGTCGGTGAGCGGGCAGTTGGAGTGGCAGCATCTGTGCTAGACTTCCTGAAATGCGCACAGATGCGGCGCACCTTCGTGAGCAAATCAGACAGATTGGGGTATGTCTTGAGGAAACGCTGAACTATGAGATTTAACACATGGGCCAGGCATGGCACATGTGTCAGTCTGCCGAGTTGCAGAGCCGCCACCAGGTTACGGCCGTTGTCACACACAACCATGCCTGGCTTCAGGTTCAGCGGTGCCAGCCACAGATCAGTCTGCGCCGTGATTCCCTGTAATAGCTCATGGTGGTGTGCCTTTTATCGCCTAGACTCAGCAGTTTGAGCACCGCCTGCTGTCGCTTAGCGACGGCTCTGCTGCTGTGCCTAGAGCGACCGACTGATGGCGCCATGCCCACGGACTGTAATTCGGAAGAGGAGGTGGAGGAGGGGTGGGAGGAGGAGGAGGCATAGTAGGCCTGAGAGACCTAGGCCGAGGTAGGCCCCGCAATCCTTGGTGTCGGCAGTATATGAGCAGCCCCAGGGTCAGACTCGGTCCCAGCCTCCACCAAGTTAACCCAATGTGCCGTCAGCGATATATATAGTGGCCCTGCCCGGCAGCACTCGTCCACGTGTCCGTGGTCAGGTGGACCTTGTCAGAAACGGCGTTGGTCAGGGCACGGATGATGTTCTCTGACACGTGCTGGTGCAGGGCGGGGACGGCACATCGGGAAAAGTAGTGGCGGCTGGGGACCGAACATCAAGGGGTGGCGGCTGCCATGAGGTTGTGAAAGGCCTCTGTCTCTACCAGCCTATAGGGCAGCATCTCCAGGCTAAGTAATTTGGAGATGTGGACGTTGAGGGCTTGGGCGTGTGGGTGGGTGGGTTGCACTGTACTTCCTCTTACACTCCAGCGTCTGGGGTATGGAGAGCTGAATGCTGCGCATGGAGACATTGCTGGATGCTATTGAGGATCGTGGAGGCGAAGGTGTGGTTTTCGCACGGGAGGTGTTTGGGCCGGGGGCTGAATAGCAGAGGCAGCAGATGACACAGGGGAAGGAGCAGTGGTGTGCCCGGCCGGAGGTGAACGGCCTTGGTTCCATTGAGAGGGATGTTTAACATTCATATGGCTGCGCATACTGGTGGTGGTTAAGCTGGTAGTGGTGGAACCCCTGCTGATCCTGGTGTGGCACAGGTTGCACACCACAGTCCGTCGGTCATCCGGTATTTCTCTAAAGAACATCCAGACTTTCGAAAATCTAGCCCTCGCCACGGTAGCTTCACTACGTGAAACATTTGGCGCTGATACACCAGCTCTGGCCCTGCCTCTCCATCTGGCCCTACCACTGCCTCTTCCAATCTGTTCTCGTTGAGGACTCGCCTCCGTCTCAGAAGCACTGTGTTCACCCGGCCTATCAACCCAGCTTGGGTCTGTCACTTCATCATCCTCCGATCCCTCAGTCTGCTCCCCCCCCCCCGGACTTCCTGCCCTGACAACAATTTCACCACTGTCTGACAACCGTGTCTCTTCATTGTCTGACACCTCTTTACACACTTCTTCCACTAGGTCAACAATGTTATCATCACCCACAGACTGCGACCGGTGGAAAACCTGGGCACCGGAAAAGAGCTCAGCAGCAACCGGACAAGTGGTTTGTGGCTCTGGGAAGGTTCCAGAAAACAGTTCCTTTGAGTATGCCGGTTCAAATGCCAAATTTTCCTGGGAGGGGGCA